>NC_143251.1:134019545-134320000 GCF_984573655.1 Nuphar pumila
CAGGACACCAAGAACAGATGTCCTTGTCCAGTTGAAGCAAACACTGGACAAGTACAATTGTTCTTATTCTGGATAGAACAAATCCGTCCAAGCTTGGACAAGCAATTAAATACACCCTTTCCACAATGTTCCTCCTCTTTCTTTCTTTCTTTTTTTGCAATTCAAGCTGGGGTTAGGCGGACCCCACCCGTTATTATTTAACGTACCACTGGGGTTTTGAACCTGCAACGTTCCACCACAAGGAGACGTTTTTATAACAATTTGTAAAAACACTTGGCAACCTTGGAATTAGGGGTGCACACGGGTTGGATGCTGTTGGATCATGACAGATTTGTGTTCAAATCCATTTATTGGGATTTGGTCAGCAATTCTGAATCTCAATCCGAACAAGTTCCAATGTGGTAGAGTGGTATCTGATCCAAATTTTAAATGATAATGCTGGGTCTGGCACAAAAGGTTGAAAACAGTGGCTTTTACATGTATGAAGTAAAACCAAATCCATGGGACGGATCCAACGCTCGTCATGAGGGAAACCTACCCAATTTACTTTAAGCAATGATATTTAAAAGAAAAATGGGTGATATAATTCTTTAAAAATAAAAGGATTGATTAAAGCACGCCCAATAATGCATGGTAGGTTTGGATTCATGTAATTTGATAGAACTGGAGAACCCAATTTCATCAAAAATAGGGGAGAATAGCCAGCAAGGGCTTCACTCATCTGGTTGTGGCCGACAGGACATCACGAGTTCGAAACTCATTTGGGCCCCTTGCCACAAGATCGAAGCTGGGTGTACTCCCTGGTGGGCAAGAGGGACCTCAAGCTTTATAAATGGATTCGGATATCTGTTAAATTCAGATACTTATCAGATTCAGTAGCAAAAAATCAAACCCATATCTGCATCCAATTATAATTGGATATGATTTTGGCTTACCAAATGCAACTAAACAGAATCGAATTCGGTTAGATGTCCAATAAAATCCGATTCATTGGCATCCCTACTTGTGATGGATAAAAAACAAGGGACTACCCATGCTTCTTCAAAAAAATGGACTTCAAAGCACGAGTTTGACTCAATTATTTCATCGTAGGCTTTTGTTTGGAACCCATTCCTTGTAAAAGATCTGGACCCAGGTCCTTTAATTTCAAAGTTTGGCCCAAATCCAGAATGAAACCATTGAAAAAGGTACGCCCAAGCCCCATATTGGGATGCAAATCAGAGTCCTCTATCACTACAAATAAAATCATGTCCAAGAAAATTATATGAATGTCTGAAGGAAGCCACAAAGGGGGCTAGGCTTGAACCCATAAATGGATTCTTTAACACTTGTGTATGTCATAGGAATACTCCAACTTATTTTGTGTGTCATCCAATATACTATTTTTAATGAGAAACTACCCAAAATTGAGTATTAAATCCGGTGTCATTGTATTTGTAAATTTGTACCAACAAAAATAAAGACATAATGAATGTGGCACTTCTTGGTCCGTAATGGGACCTCTAAAGCATAACAATGACCTCCTCTTTATGAAAAAAAGGGGAAAAGGTATAAGGACATGATTAGGGATGTCAATGGATCGGATTTTACCCAATATCTGACTGCATCTAACTCGGTTTAGTAGGATCTGGTAAGACAAAATGACATCCGATTATAATCGAATGCGGATGTGGTTTTGATCTTTTGTTACTGAATCTGGCAAATATCTGGATTTCATGGATAACCAAATCCGATAACATGTTGAAAACCGAACACATTATGAGCTTTTTACCATCCAAATCTGAATCCGATTTCGAATCTGTTAGTCAACATGGTATTGGCTACATCTGATCCGAATCCAAACTGTTTACATGATGACATCCCTAGACGTGATCAATTTGGATCTGGTGCGGGGCATCCCCACCAATTCCTAGTTCAAGCACGAATCTAATACATGCATTGTAGATCTTATGGGATAAGATCTGGCAAAGCCAACATCCAAACAGAATGCAGAACATTGTTTCCGGAATATTACTAGATGGCTTGGGCAATGTGCAGTTTTATGTGGCAGTGGATTGATGTGGTGGTTTTACTAGAGGATGATAGGATCACTAAGTAACTATTGAAGACCCAAGGGGTTTGGAGTAGTGGGATGGGACCTAGACTTTTGACAGGCAGTCTAGGTTCAAATCCTATGGGCGTCACCTTCCTGTGTAAATCGAAGTTTGGTTAATCCCTGGGGTCGAGCGGTAAGCCCTCCGAGTTTTATGTTGACATGAACAGTGACAGTAAGTACAGCAGTCTTAACTGACGTGGTGTCTCCAAGCTTAAAAAAAAAAAAACTATCGAAACAATTGATGACGAATGAGATAGCTGGTAGCACTATCATAATCGACGAGTCTTACAAGTTGTCATCAGCTTCCCATTAATATCTATTATTGATATCTAATATCTTTTCATCACACAGATGCAATCTTTCATACTGCCCAAAAACCAATTATTGTATTGGACTGAAGTCAAGGGAGAAGCATATAAGCAAAAAGGTCTTTTACATCTAAGCCCACCAGAAGGATGAGGGTCAATAGCGCTACTCTTTAATGGCGAGAAAAAACTCGTCGCTATTGATCAAACAACAATGACGAGAGTTTTGTCTCCGTTAATTGATAGGTAATAGCGACGACATAAATATTATGCCGTTATTACTTTACTACAATCTTGCTGTTATTGCCTCATCAATAACGGCAAGCTGGGCCTGACCTTGAATGTCTTGCCCATGTACACATCTTGCTGTTAAAGACATATCTTTAACGGTGACATTCAGATGTCGTCGTTAAGGATATGTTTATAACAACGAGATTATTTAATCGTTAAATATTATCGTTAAAGCACTTTAACGATTATATTTAACGGGCAGAAGATCTTGCTATTATAGATCAATAACGACAAGATCTAAATCTCATTATTATAGGGTTTTACTTTATAAT
This sequence comes from Nuphar pumila, assembly GCF_984573655.1. Lineage (NCBI taxonomy): Eukaryota > Viridiplantae > Streptophyta > Magnoliopsida > Nymphaeales > Nymphaeaceae > Nuphar > Nuphar pumila. The sequence goes on from NC_143251.1 coordinate 134,022,509, forward strand.
GGAGAGAGTTATATTGTTGTTAAAGACATATATAACGATAAGATTCTCTGTCATTAAATATTATCGTTAAAACATTTTAACGCTAATATTTAACCGCTATTAAATATTATTGTTAAAGTATTTTAACGATAATATTTAATGACCACAAAATCTTGTTGTTATAGATCAATAACGGCGAGATTTGGATCACACAACTATAGGGTTTTACTCTATAACAACAACAATTATGTCACTATTACATAGTTGTATTTAAAAAGAGCCGGATGAGCTATTTATATATTTCTCTCTTTCTCTGCGATCTCGTTGGACCACCACCAAACCGCTGATTACCACCTCCAATTCTCTTTCGCTCCTCCCTGCTCGGGTGACACCACCATCTGTCTGGACTACTACCATCTAGATTTTCTTCTTCCTCTTTATTTTTTTAAGGTTATATTTTAGGGGTTATGCATGATTTTAGGAATTATATTTGTTTTTTTTTTCAATTGGCTTAATGCATGATGTTTTTTACTATTTTTAGCCTAATTTTAGATTAATAGTGTGGTCTTTCTGATTTTGATGATTTGGGCAAATTGAGAACGTATCCCATTGACAAGTTTTTCTGGGCTTAATGCACAGTCCAGATTAGGGCATGTTTTTTCAATATGGAACCCTCCACGCTGGGGTGGTTGGTAACCCTCCCTGCTTATTAGCCCTAGCCCGTTTGTCATCATCATGCCATATTGATGTGCGTGTACTGTATTCCCCTGCGTAGTTCATGGCTCAGTGTACAGATGCACAATGCCACTTTTATCCCTTTGCACCAAGTTCTGCCTTGCAGGTGTTTTCATATCAATGCAAGGCTCCCAAGCAGAGCCTTATATTGGTGGTATCTATTTTGGTACTGAATCATTGTAAGTTGTGGGGTTACAATATTGAGTAACGCAAATCCAATTTCAGAAGTAGACACTATGATTATTATGTTTGGCATATTTTATTAGGTTTCTCGTGTGTCGAAACTGACTTTTAAATGCCCACAAGGGCTCTTGTCATATCTGGCGGAGCCAACTTGTGAATGTAACCAAAGTTGATGGAATGCAACATGTTCAAAATCCAGGAGGGGATATCCCTTGCTGTCAAGTTGAAACTGGGTGTATATTAGCCAAAGGCCTACTCCGCTTGTCTGGTAGGAGAAGCTAGTGTACGGTACATTGTATCGGGACGTTGCAGGTTCAAAACCCAATGGTATAGTTGTATAACTGGTAAGGGTCTGCTTAACCCCAGCTTGCCTTTCAAAAAAAAAACGTGCAGTTGGTTGGTTATAAAAGGGGCTTCCCCTTAGCATTTAAACGATGTTTAGAGCTATTTTTCAACCATATATTCTCATCTTCGTGAATGGTAAGCTATTTAAATTTTCATTGTCTTGAAAATAAGGCCTTCTGGTGTATTGAAGATCATGAAATATACTATGCTAGTAAATAAATCATGCCAAATACATCCGTATTGTTAGATCCAATATTTTGTAGTTGGATCCAAGCAAACAAGAATATGTATCATGGTTCAAAACTACAATATATTTTTCTTGTAAATAATATGTATTAAAAAAACCCAGTTTATTTTGTTCAAATGGACACCGGAATCAAAAGCTATGGACACCAGACATCATAAGAACTTGCTATTTTAAACCCATTTCTTTCAAGGAAAGGTGTTTTGGGCTCCAAAACTTGTCAAAAACTAAAATTTCAAGATACAACCTTCCAAATCCAAAACTTAGCCCCCTCAGCTTTCCCAATTCATTTTTCTTAGCCCCTAAGCTGAATCTATGACCAATAAGAGCATGCCACCTCATTCTTCTGGCAAATCTGATCCAATGAGCCAAAGTTCTTTGTGTGGTTGATCCCTTCTCTTCAAAATAGTAAATACACACCACTTGCAAACAGAGATCTCACGTTCTTTTCAAAATCCAGATCCATTTTTGAAATTAAAGCTTGCACCAAAAATCAGATCCACAGGGCCAATCTCACTTTTTATCATATTTGACTCTGCCCCTTCACAGGGAGCCTTTCATACTATCAATTATCTATATGCCAACTACTTATGCTAGTAAAAGAGAACTATGGGCAGAACTCGTCATCCTCTACCTCTCACGTCGTGCAAATATTCTTTTCTGTTTTAGAATGAATAATTGGTTTTTATTTAGTTTTTTAATTATTACATATTTGTTAGGATTTAGGTTTTATATTTATTTATTTATAAATGGCATGAACATTTAATTAGGTTTTAAGCTTTTTTGTATTTTTTGTTAAATTAGCATTTAGGTGTTTGATTTTGGTTTTTTAAATAAGATGAATATTAATTAGGTATTGTTGTATTTTTATTTATGTGAACGTTATAAACTTAGAATTTTACAAGCATTTTTTCCTTTATTACTGTGCATTTGTGCTCACCCTAGTTTAGATTCTTGGATCCACCACTTATCAAAGTTTTTTTTGTTGAATATAGTGGGGTTGCAGTCTATAAATATGGATTAATTGTGGATACACATTTACGACAGAAGTTCTGAATCTTATACATCCAAAATTGATCGATTCCTTGAAGCATCACGTGCACATGTTGATTTTGTTGATAAGATGTGATTCTCATGATGAGACTGCAAGAATAAAAAATATAAAGTTCTACCACTTATCAAACTACACTTGATTGAACGCGGTTCTACTATGAAATATATTCACTCCCATATGAGTGTCACCCAAACCCACGTTATCCCCTCACACCATCGACAAAGATTTCATGCCATCGATGAAGATCATATGTCATTACACCAAGATGATTAAGAAGATAATTGATAAATATTTAGATGCGTAATTTCGTAAAAGATAAAGATCGTAATAGAATCCAAGTATCATCACCAAAACTAGACTTACGAACATGGCAATGTGTGGGCACAAACACTTTGACCTCACTTATGAGAAATATTTATGGGGCAAGAACTTCTAAAAGTTCTCAGTGCTAGCATTTTCTGGATGATTGCTTGACAAATGTATTGCATGCCTTTGACTTATTGATATGATTGATCACTTTATTTATGTTATGAGAAAATATTTGTTAAATATAATTATTTTAACTAGTACATTTAATGCCTTTAGTTTAGTCTTATTTATAATAATTTTTTAATATTGTAGGGCATTTTTTTATTACTGTAGCATGTCTCCATTACAAGTAGGGAGGAAAAATCCTGTGTTGCTAGAAAGTCTTAATTAGTTGGAGGACTCATGACTAGACCCCAAAAAATGATATAAATACGATTGAACATCTACTTATTGAAGAGTTGACAAAGCATCTAGGGTCACAAAGAAAGTGTAATGTAAGTGCATGTATTATTGCTCTGTTTTCTGCCTTTGTATTCTTTTTTCTCTTGAAAACAAGTTAAAAATGTATATGACCCTTGTTTATATTTCAAAATTATGTGCTATCTTAACTCCATGATCTTGGTGTTATCGTTCATTTGATATATCTGCAATTTTTAAATCGGTTCTTCGTAATATATATCAAATTTAATGTTGTTCTTGTATGATAGTAAATATTCTTGTATGATTCAATTATGTACAGTATTGTCTGATATAATATTGTTTACATAAAATTAACAAATGCCGACATATCATTTACGATGAGAATGTGAGCGTTCTTTCTCTCCATGGATCGATTCACTATCTACCATCACTTATATAAGAAGTGTATATGTTTTGATTTCTAAACTTTTTGTTATAATTAAATTTTGCTTTATGTGAATATTATAAGTGTATATGCTTGTTGCAGGCTTAAAGAAGATGTAGAGAGTGTAAGGGGTTTGTATTTGAAGTATGTTTGTTGTAAGCTTGGACAGGATACAACTGAGTTTGTATTTTTGAAGTGTATGTTTATTTGTTGAAGTGTATATTTAAAGTGTATTTGAAGTTTTTGTTGAATGTATATTTGAAGTGTATGTCAATAGTTTGAAGTGTGTTGAATGTTTGAGGATGTATGTTTAAAGTTAAATGTTTGATGATGTATATGTTTGAAGTGTATTTACAGTTTTTGTTTAATGTAAAAAAAAATCAACTAATTTTTAGTTTTTAATTTGAAAGTTTATAGCTTATAACGGTAGCATTCTTGTATCACCGTTATAAGCAAGATCCCTGTCTTGCTGTTATAGCCAGCCTATAATGCTGAGTTAATTCTATCTGTTATATCCTACAAGAATGAGTTATTGCTCGTCTTTATTGGCTATAACGACAAGACAAAAATGTTATAACCTATATGTAGCCTATAACAGCAAGCTAAATTTCTCACGGTTATAAAATATCTCATTGTTAAAACAACCTTACTATTATAGGCTACCTCACCGCTATTAGTGTTTTTAGTTTCGACGAGATTCTTTGTTAGTATTGGTTCACCCTTTAACAACGACATTTCACTGTTATTGGTCAACAAAGATTATTTTTTTTGTGATGACTTATCGAAGAGAATTCTCACCATTATAGGCCAATAGCGGTGAGAAATAGAGCAACAACGGCTAGAAAAATAGCCGCTATTGACCCTCATCCTTATAGTGGTACTTCACTTATGATAAATTTGTATTTAGCACCTTCAGTTTTCAAATATTTAAATAATTGCGTGCATTTTTTTCAAGAAATTGCTTTGATCATAACCTCGTGGTTTAGTTTTTTACATCACCTAACTTTATTTACGTATTTAAGTGACACCTTTAACCTTCTCGTCTCTTTAATTTATTGAGTGTAACGTTTCTAGCTTCTCATTTTTTAGCAACATTCAAGGTAACTAAGTAGTTTAAGAAGGTGAAGTAATAACCTGCCATCTTCGCCATCCACAAAGATTGACATTTACTTTAAATATTTGATAAATTAGGCAGATAATAGAATCTATACATTAGATATGCTACCAGAAGACAGAAAATTAAAGAAAATCACGTGAGTACAAAGGGAGGATCAGGTGCAATGTTATTGCACACTTTTACTGTTTTGCTAAACGTTGACCCACCATCTTCACCATCTTTGGAATACAGCCTGTCAGCTGTGGGGCCCAACAAAAGATGGTGGGTGATCAGGTAAAGTGTTGCACTTTTTTTTGAATTTAATCATATTGCACTTCATCTCAATTCCATAAATCATTAGTGCTAGACGTGGAAGACAGCGTATATCAGCAGAAACATGTTCCATTAAATCATTAGTGCTAGAGCAGATCAAGTGATTTTCCAAATCACTTTTAGAAAAGTGATTTGACATCTTCTCCAGGACCATCCACAATGTACACAAGGACTGTGATGTCCTTGCCATCACCTGATCTGCCTCGATGTTATGCAAAACTGCGATATGGCGTACCACAAGAAAAAAAAAAGAGAGACGATATATAAGCACTCAGCTTACATTCAACAGGTCAAGGAAGCTGGGATGCGTAAAAACACGATGATAGAAAGATACATAGCTCTCAAAACCCTAATCACTAATACACCCCAGAAACTCTCGTACCCAACTCCAAAAAAAAAACTCTCTGTGGCACAAAATAAAAATTACAAAACCAAACAGGTCTTCTTCTAAAATTAAAAAAATACTTTAATAATTATATGATTAGATTCATGCAGATGAGGCACTTGCAGGTTGTGTGTACTAAGAATTATTCATAGATAGTGTTGAAATCTATGTCAAAAAGATTCGGCCAACTAGGTGCCGCACCCGCATCGACGCAACACAATGCGGGTGCGGCATTCGGTGTGGTCAACTTGATCCTGGGTGTGGTAGGTTATTTATGTCTAACTTTTGAACTATATATATATATATATATATATATATATATTTTTTATATTTTTTACCGCACCCCCACCCCTGCATCCAAGTTTTTTTGAAAGTGCCGCACCCTGCACCCTCACCCTCACCGGCACCCATGTGACATAGGTTGAAATCCTTATTGCCATTAACATCACATGAAAAATATGTGTCATAAAATCATCCCTAGAGGTTTAAACATGAAAAAATATGTATCATAAAATCATGACCATTGTACTATTGGGTTTTGGTCAATCCTATGTACAGGAGCTTAAACATTAGTATTGTAATTCTGAAACAGTCCCCCCCCTTATTGTAAAGAAGTGATGGAGACTTAAGTAAATTTTCTCTCATTAGTATAGTCAGGAACCGGCCTTTGCATCAGATAGGAGCGATATTGATTTAAGCTCCTATGAATCAAGGAAAGCTTGAACTAAAAGAGCTTTTCTATTCACTGAAAGGTACAATTAGTTGACCCGTGCCCTGTTTGCATAAAACCCTTAACCCTCTTGCTCACCAGAAAATACATCCAGCTTCAGCTTTGCAGCAAGGGATGCACACCCTGAGTTCTGAACTCCTAAATGTTGACACTCTAACTTGGGATGTCGCGAGCTGCCCCTAGTCAGATGATTGGAGCCGCTATAGGGGTATCCGTAAACGGTTCAGATTTGGATGGGATGTGGTCAATACCAGATCTGACTAGTCAGGAATTGCCTAAATGGATTCATATTTGGATGGCAAAAAGCTCATATCAATTCCTTTTTTTTTACATGTAATGGGATTCAGATATCCATCAAATCCGCATATCCATCAGATAGGAAAAAAAGAAAAACCCAAAACCATATTCGCATCCAATTATAATCAGATATGGTTTCGGTCTGACCAGACGGAGTCAGATTTGGTCGAATATCTGATACTATCCCATCCATTGACATCCCTATTTCTAGGCAAATAGTAGTGTTGAAGATGGTAAGAAGATGCTATAAAAAGTAGGGAGAGCATCTTTCACCATGCATGCTGACAAGTTGCAGAATAATAATAAGATTTTCTTGGGCAATTCTGTTTGTTTTTTGTTCCTGAATCTGAGGCAGTTTTTCCTCTGTAAAATCTGGGCTGTGCCACAGACCTTTTTAGATTTGGTGGACAAATAGCTAAAAGAGAAAAAATGAGTACCGGGATACGACAAAAAACTTACTAAATGGGAAGAGATAAATTCCAAGCCACCAAGATACACAACACTGTTTCCTGTGACAATGCATCATGGCGGGCAGAATTCTTTGGATATCTTTTCTCACAAGAACCCTAAACCGCCCCAGGATCAGATACCTAGCCGCGCTGGCTCTGTCTGTCTGCCGCACTTATGATCACTGTCCTGGAAGCGTAAAACTTTGTGGGCTTACCCATTACCTCAAGAGAGTCGCCATGCTTCGGCTTGTGCAAGGGTTGACACCATGGGATTTGAACCTAAACCGCCTGCCTAGTGGCCTAAGCCCCATCCCACTATGCCAAAACCCTTTGGGACCCATAAGAATCCGACATGCATGTGCTGAAATAGAGTGCACAGTCACAAATCTCATTCTTGGGAAAATATCAGCAAGGAAAGTCTCATGATATTTTACAAGTTTTTCTCAGAAAAATACTGGAAAATTATTGGTGTATATAAATACAAAAATTATTTAAAAATAACAATGAAAACCTAAATTGTATAAGGAAAGGTGTTTTTATCACATTATTATTGGGTAAAAAATGTGACATTTTCAATATATAGACTAGATTTTCAGAAACATACCCTTTGAAAATATTATCATAATATTTTCAAAATATCAGTGACATTTGTGAGTTGTAACTGTGCTTAAAATGGATGGCACAAAAAAATAAGACTGCATATGGGTCAGATCCAGTTCTTGTTTTTGTGGATAATGATTTGGATCTTAGAACCCTTTATTTGGAAAATAATTAAACCAAAATTAATCTGGCAAGTTGTTGTGACCTGTTTTAGTTGAACAGAAATTCCAGCAAATGTTTTAAATACAGTGTCAAGAGGTGCATCTTTTTTTCTTTTTGAAAGGCAAGCTGGGGTTAGGCAGACCCCACCAGTTATTATTCAACATACCTACGGGGTTTGAACCTGCAACGTCCCACCACAAAAAGACTTGCATTGACAGCTCCTACCAACCACGCGGAGCCCCCTGTGGGTGTCAAGAGGTGCATCTTATGGAACCTCAAGATTCATAGGCATGTTATCTAAGTAGCAATAGGGTTAATATTTGGTGATACTTAAGGCACCAAACTATTCAAGCTTTATCGACTAAATCTGACCACAGAAATGTGTTCAACATAGTATGTGTTTGCTAAGGGTCAAGCATTAAATCATATTTTGAAATAATATACATTGTGGGTTGTTGATTTTTGAAGCCCTTAAAAGACCTGATCCAAAGTTCATAGTTTTAGGTATTTTTGGCTAGATCTGAACAGTCAGATGTGTTTATCAATGATTATTTATTAAGAAGCGAGCTTTATTTGAAATTGAGTTGATGTAAAAATGTGAATATTTTATTATCAAATTTTAGTACAATATTAACAATTGATTTTTTTACCTCTTTAAACTATACATCTGAGCATAAAGATGCTTAATAAAAAAACATGTTTTTTATTGAATAAACAATGCTAAACACATCTAATGGTTGAGGCATAAAACACATAAAATAATGATTTTTAGAAGGTCCTAACATGACTTAACAAAAAAAAAAGGGGTAGCATAATCCACACACACACACACACACACACACACACACACACACACACACATATATATATATATATATATATATATATATATATATATATATATATATATATATATATATATATATATATATATATAAGTTTCATACCATTTATCTCTCAAATCATCCTAGATCCCTTTAATAAACATATTTACATGTGTTTTTTACTTAATCTAAATGCGCAAATGTGATCTCTATACTTTGTTTAGTAGAAAACATGTATTGGTTTAAATATTCTTCATGTTTTAGATATGTTTTTAGTTAAACGAAAAAATCAATGGTTGATATTACACCGAAAGACTCAATTAACTAAAAATCAAGAATTTTTGTTAAATCAATTCAATTCAAAGCATAGTTCTTAGTAACTAAGCAATGATAAACACATTTACAAGTTTGGATTAAGCATTAAACGCATGCAAGTAAGTTTTTTAAAGGGGTCTAAGACAATCTTAGAGATAAATGGTTTGAAACTTATACACTAGTCTCTCTCTCTCTCTCTCTCTCTCTCTCTCTCTCTATATATATATATATATATATATATATATATATATATATATCGTGTGTAAAAATATTGGCTACCCTCAAATGTATTATACCAATGCCTATAATTTACCAAATCTGCCGAATGAACATTATCATAGGTTCTCAATTTTTTTCTTGGCACTTTTACCCCTTGCAGATGTGAATTTTTGAGTTTTGCACATCATGACCTTAAAAATAATACACCCATGGAACTCGTCAACCAAATCACATATGAGATTACGATATTTCAAAAAAGATTGCAAAATTTAAAACAATTTGCAAAACTCATGACGAGTTTCGTGTGATAACCTGCAAAAATTATAAAATTTGTAGATGCCCGTTAATTCATTAATTTTAGATGAGTATCACGTGGAGTATTGAGAAATTATTAAAAATTATGAAAGATTGATATTGGAAAATTTCTTATTCCAATCGCAACTGTATGAGAATGAATTATGGATTCCTTGCGAGTATGTCATCACATGCATTTTGTATGAGGAAAATTTTCTAGATGATTACTGCGACAAGTTTTATACAGTTAAATCATATCAAGCTGCATATGGTATTTATCTGTTTCATCTAATGGACGATAATATCTCACACGCCGCTCCTCTGACCCTTATTTTCGTCTTACTAACATTGTCAATTAAGAAAGCAGAAAAACCTAAAATGTATAGACGACAAACGAAATATAAGAAGGTGGTGCCACACAAGTGTAGTGTATGTCACGAACTTGACCATAATTGGCGAAAACATAATTAAGAATTAATGTGTGAGTATTCGATGCATTTAGAAAGTAGTCTATGACATGCTTCTTTGTACTTTACATAATTTTTTCAATATTATGCTTCCTTTATTTAAGTACTTGCAGGTTAGTTTTTTTAGTATGATGAAAGTTGAAAAATGTACTTGCGCTTGTGGATAAAAGTTGATAATGACTACCAATGTACTTGCAACAATGAAAGCTGAAGTTTGCCTTTTATTTTTTTTAGGAGAATGAATTATGTATATAACAAAGAATTAAGTTGTTTGATTTTTATTTTTTTAGTAGAATGAATTGTTTATATAAAAGGACATTGATTGATTAATTGGTTTATGAGAATGAATTGTGTATATAATAGGGAATGAAGTTGTTTGATATGTGTATATAACAACGAATGAACATGTGTTTGTAAATGGTGATTATTCACAACAGTAAAGAATTTTGTATGGTACATGCAGATTTTAGTTTATTTTCTTTTTAAATCAGAAAAAATTTGCTAAATGCATGTGAATTTTTGTTTATTCTTTTTAAATTAGAAGAGAATTTTGCAAGGTACGTGCAAAAATTAAGAAAGTCTAATATTGTAAAATTTCTTTTTCTTGTAAAATTTTTTATTCACCTTGATGAGTTGAAGGAGATTCATAAAAAAATATGTTGTAGGTGGCCTGTAATTCAGGGTTTATGAAAATAGGGCATCCGGATGCAAAAAAGTGGTTGAGAAACAAAACATTATTCTTTCACAAAATGACATCACTCACACATTGAATTCATTTTATTCTTTCACAAAATGAAGACTTTCATACATTACATTCATTCTATTCTTTTACAAAGCGAAGACCCTTATACATTGCATTCAAATTATTCTTTCACAAAGCGAAGTCACTCATACATTGCATTCATTCCATTCTTTCACAAGAATGTTGCTTCTCACTTCATCTTTGATGAAGAGAAAACATAGTATGTGCAAAGGTATCTTCATCTCTTGAGCCTAAAAAATGTTGCATATCACCACATCTTTGATGGTGAGAAAACACTATACTCTGTATTGTTCTCCTACATATCACCGCATCAAACGCTAACTTGCAGACTTTTGATTTCCTATCTCACCTATACCATAAGATGCATGTCCTCACAATTTGTTAAAGTAGAGGCCACATGAATGTTTCATGTCCCACTCATACCACATGATCGAACGCTGACTATGAGATAAGTTGACTTTGTGTTGATGGAGAGATACATCATCATCGCTCTCATTCTCTACTATGAGAATGAGTTATGGATTCCATTTTCAATGTCACCCATATTATAAGATGCCCTAACCAGAAAAACTTAGCATCAATGATTTTCTGCCGATAAAGTGTCATTGATCTTCATACTACTGATGATTGACCCTGAGAAAATGATCATAATTTCTCACTAGTTGTAGATCACAAAAACCTAGTTTTTGTGAAACCCTAGCTTTGCTTTTATACTATTTGGATAGAATTTTGCAAGAAAAAATAATTATGCAATACATATGCGATTGGAATAAAAAAGTTTGCAATATCGATCTTTCATAATTTTTAATAATTTCATAATAATGCATGCGATACTCGTCTAAAATTTTGCAATTGTTAGAGTTTCACAAATTTTATGATTTTCACAGGTTATCGCGCGAAACTCATCATGAGTTTCACAAATTGTTTTAAATTTTATAATCTTTTTTTTAATATCACAATCTCAAATATGATTTTGTTGACGAATTTTGTGGGTGTATTATTTTAGCATCATGTTGTGCGAAACTCAAAAATTCGCACCTGCAAGAGGTAAACGCGCTAAGAAAAAATATAAAACATGCGATAATGTCCATTCGGCAAATTTGATAAATTGTGAGGCATTTTAAAAATGCATCATTTTTGCTGCATAAGAAAATCACACTTTTAGGTTGAAACCAGAAACCAGCCAATCCTAAGTCCATTCCTTGGTAAATAGACCATTCTAAATGCACTTGTGGGGTCAAATTGGCCAAATAAGGCTTACACCTATGAGATTCAATTAGAGTATCTGTAGCATATATATATTTGATTGCATATGCAATCAATCTAGCAAACCATTTTTTTCTTCACAAATCTAACCCTACGGTTGTGGTCTATATGTCCATTTAATGGAGATCAATGTTTGGATATCCAGGTTCTGACATTGAAATAGGTATTTTTGTCAATTAGTAGCTCAATGGTTATAAAATGCATCAAATTTTCTTGATCTAAAAAAGTATTTTTCATAAAAAAATATCAACCAAGGTTTAAATTCTTAGCAAAACAACAATGCTGAACATATCTACCATATTACATCGAGTCAAAAGATCTCAGGTTGATTGTACCTACAATTGATTGTAGTGTGTATATATATAAAGAGAGAGGCCCCATTTGTTATAATATATGTATATATATTTTTTAAAGAAAAATATAGTTTCATTTTATTTTAGATAGGAAGAATTACAGCTTGGAATGACTCTAAATAACCGCAGGTTCTGTAAGAATAGAACATTCAGATAAGCCCATTTGAATTTACATAGGATAAGAAGTTCTTCAGGCCCCATTTGTTATAATATCACTGGAATAATTCATATTCAACCAAGAAAACTATGATTTTAGGACTCATTGAGAGGGGTTGGACGTGATAGCTCTATTCTTAGAGGCAAACTATCTTGTCTCAAGGGTTCTCTAGTTCAAATCCTACATGTTCTATTATCAAGGCTATAAAAAACGTTTTGTGGTTTTAAGGGTATTATTGTTGCATCCTTGCATTACAGTTTTGGATGAGGTTTTAAGTTGTAATTAAAAGATAAAGAATGAAAACAAACATGATGTGAGAATATTCGACTAATTGGATGTTGGCTAAACAGTTCCAAATTCAGACGGTGAAAAGCTTACCATATCCCCTTTTTTACATGTAAACGGATTCGAATATTCATGAAATTTGATATTTGTCAGATTCGGTAGCAAAAAATCAAAACCATATCCGCATCAGATTATAATTGGGTATGGCTTTGGCTTACCAAATGCAACTAAACTGAGTCAAATTTGGTCGGATATAGGATAGAAAGCCAATATTTGTCATTCCTAGCTCCGAATGTCACGAGTTCGATTCTCTTTGAGGTCAGCCCCTGATAGATGCATAGCAACATTGTGGGGCTCGTCTACTTTCACCGCGGGGTTTTCCATTATAAGGTCAAGCTAGTTAAGGGCTCAATTCCTATGGTTTTCTCTTCATAAAAGAAAAAAATAAAAACAAAAACTAAAAACATCCTGATCTTTTTCGAACAATCCAATTCAACTCCGTGAACTCTATTATCATAAAATCAACCAAGCTACCAGTTTCTTAATCAAACTGGGTGGTTCTCTATCATGAGTTTATTACTTAACAAATGACTATTATTATATGAATTCTTCTCAAAAATCTTATTATATGAATTCTCAACTCTTCATAGAGATCATATCTTGGGGTAGTTTTCTCTTGAAAGTCCATCTTAATTGCTTCATCTTATACTCAAAGTCAGCAAGATGATCCCAACTTAGATATCAACTTGAGACCACTCAATTAGATAGTGCAACTCCATGGATGTAATTATTATATCCAACCCAAAATGCTTCATGTTAGGTTGCATTTTTAAGTAACCTTTTAGTATTCATACATAAGAATCGATTGGGCTACAAAAGCGAGTTCAAGAAGCTTACTGAGTTTCCAAGCAAGACAGTCAGTAATAACCAATTTACTTTGTGCCATAAGTTAATTGTTAAATTCTATCCATGAACTTGCCCAAGACATCCAAGGCAAACTCGAATTTTCCTAGAAATGAATAGCCTGTAGAGCAAGTGCATGTTCACCCTCCAAATTGATGTTGCAATTTTTTCACTTTTGCACACATGCGTGCACACACACAGATTCGTGGGTGCACAAATCAGCTAAGTTGCCTAAGCATATTGTTAGTTGAAAGAATTTTCTTCTTTGCTTCCAAAAGCTTCATAAACTTCAATGAGTCCCTAGTTAGTCTATAACAAAAGATACCTTACAAAAGCTTCTTAAACTTCAAGGGGTGTTCTTATTATCTCATTTTATTTTTCTTCATACATCTTAATATATGCTGTTATTTTCAATTAGGGGTCTGCAAGAGTTTTTTCAAAACTTATTGATGGTTAGTTGAATCTTGAAAATTTTGTAGATTCTCGATTAATATTCCTTCATTCACCAAAAATTCAATTTTGTTTGACTTAAAATTTCCAGTAATTTTAAACAACGTTATCTTGATGTACCATTGATTTTCTATAGATATTTACCATGATGTAATTCATGTAGGAACTTATGATGTGGATACTTTGAAGTTGATTTTTTTATTTTGAGCTAATTATTCATATGCTTAAATCTCCAACAGTGAATTAACCAGAACTAACGATTTCTCAAAGGATTTCAACACTTGAAGGATAAGGATATTGATAAAGATCATTCCTTAAGGCAAGGCTATAACCTTCAACCACGATTCTTTTGCAGTTTTGTAAGTAATAAAGATCATACTGGACTGGTTTCACAAGAAAAGGGATATTGACATGGGACTTGAAAGTTAGTGATAACTCCAAGGTTATCTTATACCCACAACTAAATGCTTCATGCAGTCATGCAGATGATTTGCATATTTTATGCACTAGCATACATATGAAACTCATATCCCTTTTACTTGCATCCAAAAAGAACTCAAATTTTGTGCACATTAGAATTTTTTTTGCCTTTTAACTTCCCTTCCAAGTGGTCTACTTTCTATTATTTTTTACTAAATGTTTGCACCTATCAAATGTTTAGACTATATCATAATCAAGCTTACCTTATCGAATGCACAACAAACCATCTCAAAGCTCAACCTTACACATCAAGAAGGTGATTCCAATTATGATAAAGATCAAAATTTAGATAGATAAAATAAAAACTTTCTTTGATACAAATACCAATTGATGCACTCTATCTTTGGTATTTCTCTAGTGACCTACCTAAAAACTATGAATGAGTTGAGAGGTGGTAATGAGCATCTTTACAGAAGCCAAATCATAACCCTTAGGGCGTTGTTTGTGCATCTTCACCAATGCATTCCGAGAACTTCAGAATAGGGGCGTTTGATTGCGCTAACAGCATTATCCGCAGGTCACTGCTGTCTGTGCCTGACACAAACGGTGGACGAACACAACATCCCATGTGTCCAACAGGAGACGTCAAAGGTGTCCTGCGGTATTCCACCCGCCCTCCTAGAGCAGTGGTGTTCGGGGCTCCATGCCCGACCAGCAGTGTCCAGACAGGTCTGTTCTACACAGTTATGTCTGTGCAATCAAACGCCCCCTTAGAGTATATTGTTAAGTTCACTAATGAAAAGATCACACATTTTGGTCATATGCTCCTAAAATACCAAGTTCAATCCGCCTAAAATTTAAAACCTATAATAAGTTCACTATCTTTTATTCAATGTATGTTATTTATATCAAAGACAAGAGATAAAGCTTTGTAGATTGGCAGTAGATGAACCACTATTATTATAGGTTTTTCTTGAATATGCTATCTATGTTAAAGACGAGACAAAGCTTTGCTGATTGACACTAGAACCACCATTATTATACGTCCAACCAAAATAATCATCATCATGGAAGCACTTTCATCTACGCTCAGCTCGGCCATTTCTAGTGGCTTCTATGTGGGGGTGGATGTCCCGGGTAGCCCCAACTCAATGACCTCAAATCTTGTTTCATGCCTTTAATTGATTCGGAAAAGGGTAGTCTTGTTTGCTACCAAACTTTTTTGGATGTCAAGAGGGTGTGCTCCCTGTTAAGTACCTTGGACTTACAGTTCACCTTGGGGTGTCTAAAGATTGATTTTGGAATGAGGTAGAGCAAAAGTTAATGGTTGGGCTCGATTCAACTTAGCGCAATTGCGGGTAGAGCCACTCTTATCAAGCGTGTTCTTTCTAATTTTGTGTTGCACTTCATTCTTGTCTTTCACATGCCTTCCAAAACCAAGAAAAGATTAAATAAAGTTTTTCAAACATTTCTTAATTTGGTCCGGAAAGGAGTTCATTTTGCCTCTTGGGATCTTGTCTCTAGTCCTGGGGAGGCGGGAGGTCTAGGCATTCAAGAATTGGGGAGATGGAACAAGGCACTCTTATTCAAATGGCTTTGGTTCTTGTTTGTTGATAATAAGCAATGGATAGTTGTTAAACACAAGTACAATTTAGAAGGTTGACCATGACCATGGATGGGGGTTCAAAATGGATTCATGGGTCCGGTATTTGGAAAGGGTTGGTTAAAACCATGCCTCTTTTTTTGGATTCCTTTCGAGTGAAGCTAGGTAATGGTGATTCAATTCGATTTTGGAAGGATGTATAGTATGATTTGGGTTGCCTCAAAGACTTGCATCATTGCCTTTATTGAGCAGCAAAGGGTAAAGAGAAGATGGTGTGTGAGTTTTGGGATGATCATTTTGGTTGGAAAATTCAGTTAAGAAGAAACTCATCTCCATTTATTGCAAGTGAATGGATGTGCCTAATGCGTGAGCTGGAGTCCATTAAACCTGCTCATATTGATGATGCCCCACTAGGGTCTCATTCTTCTAATGGTGAATTTTCGGTTAGCTCTTGTTATATAATGCTTGGCCCTCCCTTGGCTCAACAGTTACCGTAAAAAGCACTTTGGGATCATGCCTTTCCTATTCGTGGTTCTTTCACAGCTTGGTTACTTTTGCAAGATCACCTTCTAGTGTGTGCAGTTGCTATTGTGTTTGAGGTCACAGGTGCTTGTTCGGATCGTACCTACTAAAGCACACTACTTCCAAGTATAAGTTGTCATTCTTTTCACCACTCATCATTTTTATGTCTTCATTTTTGAAGAAAGTACTTTCACTATGGAATACTTTCTATAAAACTTTGCATAATAATTTGCAAGTTTCATTAATTTTGGATAGAATGAAGTAGTAGGGGATCCAACTAACAACAAGGGCTCCACACACAGCTAGGTGGGTCGGCTTAAGGCTTTCAAGTTGAAGAAAGTTGAGTTTGATACCGATGTGCACGTCCTTGCTACAAGGCCTAAGCCAAATGAGAAATGATCTCAGGTGGGCAAGGGGTAAGTAATTATGGAGTTTTACACTGTAGACATTGACTCAGGTCACCTCTCATGCTAAATCCAAAAAAAAAACCTACAACAAGGTTGATTAACAATAAAGCAGAAAAAAAAGGCATTAGATAATCATAATGCTTTAGTAGAACCAAAAGAAATGGAAATGTTATGATGATCACAAGGAAATCAATAAAGAAAACTTGAACAAGAATGGAATTCTTAATAATCCTATAATGTGAGGGAAGAGTATCTTCTTCATCCTATAATTTAACTTGTGGTAAGACCTATTTGGCTAACACAAAAATATTAAGCCTGTATTGGAGTCCAAAAACCATAGGGCTGTAAAATCCTACTTGTGTAGCCAAAAGAAAACAAAACAAGGAAAGAGAGAGAACCATCATGATGACTTAATTCACCTTCACCAACATCATCAGATTTCTCCAACCTCTTTCAGACTGCAGAAAACCAATATTTTCATGCTGAGTCCTCAACAAAGTGATTGATGTGTGTAATCATAGACTAATATCTCCTTTTTCTCCTTCCATTAAAATGAGGATTCTTTCTTATATTCATGGATCCAACATTAATTAACCAAACACAGTTTTCAATGAGTTCAATGTGTCCATCATATTAAAGCGTCCTAGCATTGGCATCATCATTATCTCAATCCATCAATGCGTATAAAGTCAAGCAAGATACCATTTTGTGACCTAGAAGCAGTACGTAGAAAATGCCTTGAATTTGATTTACAGATCATTGTGAAATAAGTCAGCCGTTGTTTTGGTGCCAATTTCTGGTGTTATAATGCCCCAAATTGATGTCATTTATGAGAATACCAGGCGATACATTGCATTTACATATGGAAGCCCGTTCATCTATTTCTTCTCAAATATTAATGGTTCTTGAAATTAAAAGAAAATCATCATCCTCCTAGTTCAAACATATTCTTGTTTATTAAAATGTCATAGTGCTACCTTCACCTCCAGTGCTGCTTCTAAAACTTTAGATTCAAGTCCCTTTGTCTTTAGGTCACTTTAAGACTGTTGCTTTTAGCTACATTACAATTATAAAAAAAAGGGAAAGTATTTTTCTAAGAAATTATAAAAACCGTAAATGAGTTTTTCACTAAATCATTTAAATGCAAGAATACATGCTGATTGTTAAATTTCCATTTTTATTTTATTCAGTTAGACTAAAGGCAGGAGAATGACACACTTTTGCTTTAGATTTTTGAAACAAACACTGTATGGCATCTCCTTGTTCCTACTTTCTTTACACTACTTAGTTTAAAATACACTTGAGAGGGTGTTATTGTAGAGTAAGATGCTTTGTACGTAGATACTGCAAAAGGCTTCCCTTTCTGATTGTTTGTATATCTTTGACTCCAAAAAGCTGGAGATGGTTATTCTCAACTACCGAGGAGAGCCAGAATAGGTATGCACAGGGAAGAGAATCTAGCTACTATTCTTGAAATTTATGTACAATTTATATGGTCATAATCATTAACGTACTATTAGCAGAGATTGGAGCCTATCTATGTCATTATACTCAAACAAAGCAGACAATGAGCACTCATCATTGGAATAGTATCACCAATAGATGTCCTATCACTGCATCTTTTACCCTTGCTCAATATCAGCCAGGTAGGTTTTAGCCATCACACTTAAGGCTGTGTGTTCGTGTTCTCAACCTGGAGTTTTACCTCGCAGGGTGGCGGGCCCATCAAGTGACCTGGTTCTAGGTGAGGGTTTTCCGTTGTCATAAAAAGGTTTTAGCCATTTTTTATGTAAAAAAAAACAAGAAAATCTTTCCACTTTTCCTTTCCTTTCATAAGATAGGGATTAGTGACCAGGCCGTGACTTGTCCCATGCTTAAAATGGAGAGAAAGAGAGAGAGAAACATGTATAATAAAAACAGACTGACAGAGAAGCAAACAAACAAATGCACCTCATGGCTTATAGCACGGACCATATACCATCCGTGACTCATAGAATCTCAATCTTGTCAAAGCAAAAAGGGGGGAAAAAAATGGAAAAATCAAACAAAAAGTCACACAATCAGAATGAACAGTGAAATTGGAGCATCTAGAGGGAAATGGAACCATAGATCAAGCCAAGAACGATCATCGTTGATGTTTACCCGAAGTTTCTGTATATGAATTGGCCGTTAGAAAGAAAAAAAAAAGGCAATCACTAGTTAGATAAAAACTGCAACACACAACAAATTGAGCACCTTAGGAGAATATAAATTTGCTGAATCATCCCACACAATTTCAAATAAGATGAATGACGTGCATAGCGGTATCAGACTGAAGTCAGATAGATGATAGAGTGGTCAGTTCAATACCAACCAATCTACTCATGATATGGAAGCATTTTCCATGAAGAGTAACTGCGATTTTTTAAGGTATAAGTGGTGCCGAAACAAAATCGCCAAAGAATGAAGTTAATATTGCATATTTTCCCTCTCTATGAGGCTAGCTGACACAAAATTAGGCGCCTCATCTTGCTAGCTAGTAGAGGATGCCCCTTTGTAAATAGCATGAAAGGAAAAGAAGTGTTAATTGAACATCAAGGGAAACTTCCGGCAATAGATTCATAAACTTCTTTTCGTGGATACAAATCATTATCTGAAACTAACCAAGGAAGAATAGTCCTCAGGATGGAGCATTATATATATAGGGATATATGGAAATGGGAACCTACTAAATACGAAACCTACTAAATATAGATTTTCGGAGTTTTTTTCAAAAGTCTGACCCCATAGATGTGTTCAGAATGATTGATTTACTAGAAATCGTCACTTGGATAATGCATTTTGGATGGAAAAATGGTATTTAGATCCTCAAAAATTATAAAAATTGTACACCCTTGATTTTTGAAACCTTATAAAAACCTATCCATGCAATGGAATTAAATGATCCAAGAAGTGATTTTTATAAAAACAAGCATATAGAGCACATCTGTACTATCAGAATTTCGAAAAAGCACTAGAAATTCATGGAAGTCCAATAACATATTTCATTTAGTGGGTTTCCATTTTCTTTTATATATATATATATATATATATATATATATATATATATATATATAGAGAGAGAGAGAGAGAGTATGGACCGTATTGAGTATGAACTGGGTATGGACCGTATTGTTTATTGATGTTTTACTATTTTACAGCATGCTTTGTAAATCAAATGCTAAAAATGTGATTTCTATAGCTTATTTAGTGGAGAACATTCATTAAATAAGGAATTTATTATTTTAAGAGTTAAGACATGTTTTTAAAAGAAACTAAAAATTGATGGGTTCACCGAAACTTTACAGCGAAAAGTATCTAGTTTTCCATGGAAAGTTCTACCCACCTAACTATATCACTTTGCTGCCGGAAAATCTTGTCTGTTATATGACTCAAGGCACCTGAGTTTGATATTTGTAAGAAAGTATGGAGAAGGCCAACGATTTCATATCAATATTCTGCTTGTAAATCCCTTCTCGACCGATATAAGCTATCTACTTTAGCTTCTTTGTTCAACCAGCAAGTGGAACACTACTCGCAATTCTATTCTCTAATAATGGAAGATACAAATCAAAAATACATGCATTGCTAAAATATCATCTGTTTGGTCACTGGTAAGCTGTAAAATGTGGGGTCTGCCTTGACCAGTCTTACCACGCACAGTAGAGAGAGAGAGAGAGAGAGAGAGAGAGATCACCTGCGTAAATCTACTCAAGTGCTGAAAGTTTTCCGAAGCTATAGAACGTGTAGGTACATCCCATCATTTCCTTTCTTGGCTAGATTGAGCATCTCTGCGAGAAAGAATATCTTTAAGTCAATCAAAAGACATGCTCTTCAAAGATTAAAAAAAAAAGAGGGGGAAGGTCAATAAAATCATGCATACACAAAGAAAAAAAATGTAGTTTGTTAATCATCAAATCTTAAATATAGTAGTGCAAATCACAAGAAACATTCTATTGAGGAAGGAAAATAAGCTTATTTCATGGTGTATTGCATGGTTCTCAATATTATTAAAAATGCTCATTACATCAATTCGTGGGACCACCCTCTTAAAGTTTATCTTGCTAAAATAACGTAGATTAGGAAAATCATTCACACCTCACATCCACGCCAACCTGCGAAGTGAAAATGAAGTAATGATCATTTAACAATTATTGCAACGGGGTTCCTCGGTGGAATACAAACATGTACGAAATCCTACCAATATGAATCCATGATCAAGCAAAAAAATACAACACAGCAAGTAAAATGTAATAAAGGCTTTTCCTGTGATCCCATGTTCCAAAATCCATAAAGAGCTGTTGCCCATTTATGTTGCAGGCACAAGCTCATTGCATAGATTTCATGTGGGTAAACTCGTTTGATGACAAAATCCCACATTATTATTACTGTAGAGGTGCGTAATCATAGATTTTGTAGCTTTTGATGAGTTTATAATCACACAGAAAAAGTGAGACTAAAATGGGGGTTTAGATTAAATGCATGTTGGAAGAAAGAATATATTGGTGTTCACTCTAGGCAAATGCCCCGATTATTTTATGTATATATTCCCATCAACCCACATTTCAATAATACGGACCATCAGAAATGGACGGTGTGTGTGTGGGCAAGACCAGGCGGTACACTATATATTAAATTGCCATTAAAAAATCTTTGAACGATTTCCATTCCCCACCTCTTCCTCTTTCTCATTCGGAAGGACAACACTCACGCATCTCTCCACCTCTATATCAGATTATTTTTCGTTTTTTGATTGCACCCATCTCAAAATGAGCACTCCCACCATCGTCTCCTCCACACACCTATCCACCAACCTATCAATTTCCCCATTGATTTCCTATTCTTTTGAGACTGCACCAAAACGAGAAGGTTAGAGAGAGAGAGAAAGATAAGAAACCGCAAAAGGGGAGGAAAAAAATAAAAAAGGAAAGAGGCAATGGTGGTGGTGGGGTGCACAGTAAACAGTAAACCTTTCTGTGCTGCCTGTTATCTCCGTACTGAATGGTGCGTGCGCCAGCAAAAGAATCGAAGACCGACGTTTGAACGAGTTCCACACAGGCCAAAGGCTGCCAGGCAGCTCCCTCTCAGTCTCCTGACTGTTATTTCACGTGACCACGCACGTGTAGGCCTCTGTCAATTGCCCTACGCCCGGCCGTGGGGGGTGGGGGTGTGCAAATGAAGTCTTTGAGAGATTTTGCTCAGACTTTTTTTTTTCCTTTTGTGGGGGATTTTCCCTTTCATCGAGAAGGGGGTGGACGTTTTACTATAATGGGGGAGATCCTTTTCTAAACACTTCCAACTTTCCTACCTGACCATTCCCTCTGATCATCATCGATCCATCAATGTTTTTTTTGACAGACATCGATCCATCAATGTTGGTTGTATACTTGTATCACTCATCACCACCACTCTCATGACTCACCATGGATCTATCGATTCGACCTAAAAATGGAATTCGACACAAGATGATGTCGGCATCACGAGATTGTGACGAATGATGAAACAAGAAAATCTATGTTTTACGGAAGATCAAGTTATTACTGAACGGAAAGATATATCTTATCCAAAGGTCGAGTTATTACTGAACAAAAAGGGATATCTTATTGAAAGATCGAGTTCATACTGAACAAAAAGTGATATTTTATTGAAAGATCGAGTCATTACTGAACTAAAAGAGATAAAGGGTGAGATGCATTCAGAAAGCTATCATCCTTTCCTTTTTTCGTTGTTTTTTCACGAACAGAATCTCACTGGTTTAGTTCACTTATAAGTAAGCACTTTGATCCATCTTTACTTTTCCTTGATGTAAATAGCTTCCAGGCAGAACTACCACTCTTTTGATTTCAGTAAGTGAGAGAGACTAGAAGGAGAAAAAGTACTGTTGCAATTATGACTACATGGAATGGGGTGGGATTAAAGTGAAGAAGATGGCCTGTAGTTCAGGGTAAATCGATATGATTTGGTATGATTCTTTCATTTTGCTTTGCATAAAAACGAAGAAATGGAAGAAGAGGGAGAACCAATTCAATTCAGGAGTTGGAGGAAGGCCCGGCGCCGCTGCCTCCGGCGTCGGTGGTGGAGGAGGTGGAAGCGGAGGCGGAGGTGGAAGTGCCGGTGGGTGGTGGTCGCTTCCTCTTCTTCTTTTCGTAGGCGATGCCGCGGGCCTTGGCCTGGCCCTCTCGGACCTCGCGGAGGTAAATCCGGACGGCGCGGGCGCCGAAGGGGTTGGACTCGGGGCGGCCGCCGTTCTCCTCGTAGGCGGCGCGGAGCCGGCCGATGAGCGCGTCGAGGCTGCCCCAAGCCTGCCGGAGCGGGCAGGCGCAGGGATCCGGCGGGCTGGGGTGGCCGAAGAAGGCGCAGCCGCTCAGGTGGACCTTCGTCTTCCCGAACTGGTCCAGGTACTTGAGGAACTCGATCACGTGGGCGCCGCTGCACCGAGCCAGCGTCAGCGGCGGCTTGTGGTTCCTCAGGTACTGCAGGAACGTGTTCCAGTCCCTCCGCTTCTGCGACTCGTACCGGCTTGGAGGCGCCGCCTGCCCCGACGGCTCCCCCTCTCCGCCTTCCATCCCTCCGGCGGCGGAATCCATTGGGTGGTGTGACGGATTCCGGTGGGGTTTGAAGCAGCGGGGAAACTCTCGGCAGCTCGAGTGGTGCGGCGGTGGAGATCGATCGCCTCGTGTTTTACTGGTTCGATAGGGGTGTCGAGGTTTTTGCTGTAGAGAGAGAGAGAGAGAGAGAGAGAGAGAGAGAGAGAGATGGAACGTAAAAATGATTAAAGGAGGGCAGTGGATGGTGAAAACTTGTTTGAGCGTTGGTGTTGTGAACTCAACGATAGGATGGAATTCAATACAAGGTCTTCACGTGGTGGCGCCCCTTCAGCCGACCCCCCAATCTCCATTTTGTAGCTCTCTCTCTCTCTCTCTAAATTTTTATATTTTCTGATAAGAGAGAATTTGTGTATTTTGTGATAAAAGTTTTAAATGGCTAAAAGAAGGCAACCAAATATTGTTAGGAAATTTGAATTTTTTATATTTAGTGATTTTTTATCAGCAAAATATCAACGATAAACGTAAAAGAATAAACAAAGTAGAAATTTGGAAAGATAAAAAGATTGTTTTTTGCATGAGATAAAGGCGAGAAAATGATGATATTTTAAAAAACAAAGATACCTTGATAGTTTTGGGGTATCAAGATATTTGAACCTCTATGTCAAAATATTGTAGAATGTTTTTGAAAAATCTTGCGATATTTGTACATTGATTGAAACTCAATGGCTGCACCCAATTTGGTAATTGATTTGTCCTTGTTTCCCATATATTGCATTGTACTATACTTAGAAACTCTCTCACTAAAGCAGCACCAAAGTTAGGACTTTCACTTCTCATGGTGTTTTTTTTGGGGGGGATTTATAACCCAAAAAACTGCACCCTGCACCTTCATGGTGTGTCTTTCAAGCTCTGTCAAAAGACACGGATACGACCGGACACTCAGACATGCAATTTCAAAAATCTTTTGAAAAAATAAGATATGAAGACCTGATTTTTTATTTTTAATTAATTAAAAGACACTTTATTGAAACATTTTTACAACTAATTAAAAATAGTAAAACAATGACGGTACTTGTCAGGTCATGTCATAGTGTGTGGTCGTCTATGTCACAGGAAACACACCATTTGGGTGGTGTCTCTGGTGACATGAATTGGATATGTTCAGACACGTGGACACACTGAAGCTGACCTATACGGATAATATTTTAATAATTTATTTCAAAAAATATAATTTTCATATTAAATAATAAAAAAATAAACTTTATTGATTAAAAATTAAAAAAGTTTCGTGTTCTCATGTCTTATTTTTTTTAAAAAAAATCCAACGTTGAACATGCGTGAATCCTCGTGTCCACGAGTCTGTGACGTAGGACATTATCAATATTTGAGAGAAAAAAATGTTTCAATGTTTGAATAATTCACCAGATGATGGGACGTTTTCTACACTCAGTGAGGTCCACTCACCCAATATCTAGGCGCCACGTGTCTGTTCGGACAAAGGGAACAGATGAGACAAGGTTGCGGTAAATTCGGGTTTGGCACATGCCCAGCTCTCGTACCATAAGCAACACTCAAAGATCGTGACATGCTCGATCTCGTTAACTTATCAGGCCCGGGTTCGACCCGATTCTGAGGTGACATGGTTCTGATCCAAATTAAACCATGTGGGGGCCCCGTATAAGCATCAGGTCGGATAATCAGGATCCAAATTATGTTTGTATCTGGCCTACTTCTGAACTGGTTCGGGACCATCTTAAGGTGTCATCCAAATCCAGCATCCGTGCGTAGCTTTCTAAGAAGAAAAAGGCTGGATATGGATCTTAAAATAATGTCTGAATGATATTCACAAATGGACTTCCATGAGACAAACATTTTCGGACTCAAATCGAATTGGGATTGGTATTTTTTGTTAGATCTAAATTCAGATCCAGGTCAAATCCAATCTGTTTGCAGTTTTGCATATAAGTCAATATTTGTTTTAGTTTTTTTTTTGTTAAATCAGATCCACTACTCTAATTTGTATTCTGATACAAGAATCCTACATTGAATCTAGTTCAGATCCAGATTCAGATTTGAACTTGTTTCCCAATGTTTGGATTTGGATTCATATCTGCCATTATATGCTTTGTACACCTGCTTGCACCCATGCTAATAACTTTTTCTTTCCATCATCATAGTCGGGTCCTCGTTTTGATTTGGATCAGACCAACATTAAGCACTCAAGACCCAAACTGCATTCTAAGGCCCCCTTGAGCTTGAATTATTGAGAGAGTCACTAGTTTGTGCTTGTTTTAATAACCCGTGCAGCTATTTCTGATTTTTATATCCAAACGAGAGAAAAATGTAGAACCAAGCCTCATGCCCACGAGTAGGGGTGTCAACGGGTCTGGTTTGGTTTGGACCCAGGTAGAACCAGACTTGGGACTGACTTTTGGGTATGGTATCAGATCCGGACCCGAGTCTAATCGGGTCCACTAGAAGAGAAAACCATACCCAGACCCAATAAGAACTACATGAATCAGACCAGACCTGGACCATACTCGGTAAAATATTTTTTTTTATCATTTTTACATTGAAAATTTGTGGGTCTTAATTGGAACTTGGATCAGGCCCGGTCTGGTATAAAATTTCGCAAACTATACCCGGATCCATGCATTAATCAGACCTTTGGGTCCAGACCCGGGTATTAATTGGGTCTTATTATTTATCACCAGGACCCTATAGGGTTTGGTCCAGGTTGGGTCCGGGTGAAACAGACCCATTGACATCCCTACCCATGAGGGCTCCACCTTTCTGGTTTCCAAAAACATTCTACAAACGCTGTAGGGTCAGGTTTGGTGATTAGGAAGGAGGTCCTACTAGAAACCAAGTTGGATCCAAAGGTATGGTTTGTGAAATTTCATACCAGACTCGGGTCTGATCTGAGTTCCAATTAAGACCGGTAATTTTTCAATATTAAAAAGATAAAAAAAATATTATTTAACCGAGTATGGATTGGGTTTGATTCATGTAATTCTTATAGGACCCGAGCATGGTTTCTCTTATGGCGGACCCTATCAGATCATAGTCGGACCCTGTACCCACACCTCAAACTCACGTCTCATGTAATGTTCGATTGAAAAGGAAGAGAGAGAGAGAGAGAGAGAGAGGATATTTACTCCCGGTAAGTCAAGGGATTCTTTATTGTGAGGCGACCCACCAAATCCCCATTATTGATTGCGTTCTTCATTCGCTTTCTTTCATGTGGGGGAGTCACTATAAAGCGACCCTCCACTTGTTGCTTCCTTGCTTCCTGGGTTAACTGGGGGTGTCGATGGGTCGAGTTTGACTGGGCTCGTATCAAACCTTATAGGGTCAGGGTTCGGTGATAAACAAAAAAGCCCGATTAAAAACCGTGTCAGACTTAAAGGGTCTCACTTAATATATAGAGCTAGGTATGGTTTGTAAAATTTCATACCAGACCCGAGCCCCATCTGCGTTCTGATTAAGATCCACAAATTTTCAATGCAAAAAAGATAAAACATACCATTTTATCAGGTATGACTTGGGTTTGGTTAAGATTTCTGTTATGATAGGTCCGATTAGACCTGAGCCCGGACCCGGTATATGCATTTCAAATCAGATCTGAGTTTTTTCCTAATTAAACCCAAACCCAAACCCGACCTGCTGACACCCCCTACTGTTGACTGTTGCTGGGGAAAAGTTACCTCACCCTCAATATTATGCAATAACCTTTTTGTTTTTTTTTGTTTCTTTTTTTTCATTTAAGCAAGAGCAGATCAGGTAAAACAGTGTTGTACAATATCAACATAAAAACATTAATGCAAGACGTGTCTTCTTCAGCATGAATAATAGTTGCAGGCCCCACAATACTGAACGCATTTCTGTCAGGTCCTCTGCCCAGTAGAACATCTTACAAACCATCTCATTTCATTTTTGAACATCCCAAACATTTCTATTATGATAGTATAACCTAACCATTCACCTATCTCGTTCTACTTCAGTAAACACATTTTTGTAATCAAATCAAACAAAATAATAGCATCAACGCACAACAACAAACAATGATACTAGCAATAATGATGATCATAGTAGTAATAATAGTAAAGGGTGGCATCTTTTAGTGGCATACACCCTTTATGTTTGTTTAATCTTGTGGGTCAAAATGATCCGTCCATTAAGTGGCGTGCTTAGCTGGTTGGATCGTACGGTGCACGTAATATATTACAAAATTTGTGGTGAATGTTTGCCCCTCAACCTCACCCAATGGCAACAAGGTGCCCCCCTCCCCTTTTTTCTTGCTTTCTTTTTTACTTTTTGTTAGGGAGACGTAAACTGAATTTTATTAAAACAAGATAAATAGAAAGTTTAGGGCAATGAGGACCCTCAACTGTACAAGAAGATCAGGACAGGTACCAAATATGGGTTGCATCAAACTCAAATTTATTGCACGTCATTCGGTACGAAGACATGAATATTTGCGAAGCAAAGACCTATAAAAATCAAAGACCGATGAAAATAAGTGTTCAGAACTAAGATCATTCCTCTCGTTAACGTACGATGACAATATTTATTATGGAATTAAAGAATGTACCTATGAGCTTTAATCCAACTTTAAGAAAAAGTACACCCTCCTTTTCTAATAGTATTTTACAATTATAATTTTGAGAATGAAATTCTTTTAAAAGGAGTAGGATGATTAACCAGTAAAATTTTAAAATAAATAAAATGGGATCTAAAACTTGTAGCATAAATAATTATCACTTTTTGACAAGTTAATTAGCTATTGTTTATAGATTAAATTGTCAATTATTTATCGATAAAATTTTAAGATTTAATTAAGTTATTTGACATTTAAATTAAGATTTTTTAAGGTTTTAAAACATATTTAGGTTTGGATCTCGATGAGGGATCCAAGAGGATTAACCCCCCCTGAAATCAAGTTCGAAATGTCTAATTGAAATACACAGATCCACTGGATCTTAAAACTATTTCAGCTTGGACCTTGGGGGAGATCCAAATTGATCAACACATATAATTAGGATGGGGTCCAGTGGGTGGACCCAATAAAAGTTAGAACGATTGAGTTTAGACTTGGGAGAAGACCTGAACTCAAACAAATCAATATTAGTTTTTGAGACTTCGGATCCATACTATATGGATCTTTGACTGATTTGGGTTGAATGAGCCAGCTCAAATAGGTTTGGGTAGAATTTCGATACATATTTGGGTTTATACCAGATATAGATAGGAATCCATTTGAGACTCACTAGATAAAGTAGAAGTTGGGTCCATTTGAGACACACACATATATATAGATGAATTAGATTTAGATCTAAGTATCCAAATGATTTGGATTTAGATTTGGATCCAAATGTATTGGATTTGGAACCCAAAGACCCAAAAAGGGGTCTTTCGCTTAACCTAACTCATAAGGGGTTAAGGTTGGATCCAACCCAAACCACCCTCTCTCCCCTAAAATCCATCAGTTGGATCCAACCCAAACCCCACTTCCCTATTAATGTATCCCCCTACCTTCGTTCCCCTACTTCACTTTTTTTTTAAAAAAAGAAATCTATATAAACCTCTCTCTCTCTCTCATTTTCAAGTGGAGGTGAGGGTTGACCCTCACTGCCACTCATCCACCCTCTCGGTTTTCTCTGTCGCGCGTAGACCAGCACCATCAAGCCCGTCTTTGTCTCTCATGTCATCAGATATTTTATAAATAAAATATGATATTTACGTTCACATATGTTATATTCGCATGCATTGGATATTTTATGAATGTTAAGACTTTATGAAATATTAACTATGCATGTTTCAAATTTTAACTTGTTCAAAAATGAGTTTTGATGCATATACGATTTAGAAATTTTTTGACTACGCAAATATAGGACTTCGATTATATGGACTTCGGTCACACGTATATAAAGTTCTTTGATATGCATCTGAGAAAAATCTGGATTATCCCAAATTAAGATTCATGTGTTATTTACATTGTATATTAGATTTGACTGTAATAATTTTTCAAAATACCCCTATTGGTTTTCAAATGCGATAGGGTTGATATTTTTAAAACTTAATTAATTGTATTATTATTGTTCTATAATACATGTAGGTCATGTTTGTATACCTCAAAGTACAACAATGCATTGTCATATGTAAAAACACATACACACCTAATTCTGAGATTGCCTTCACAGGCAAAATGCTCGATGTGTTTAAAAGACCAAAACATATTGAATGAGTTATGATAATATACAAATATTGTAACCTATCAAGAATGGGTAGATGATGCCTATTGATACGAGTTATATAAAAATTTGCTAAATTTCTTTAATAAAAAAACACTCAATAATTCATTCATATCTTTATACTTACCTTAGAGTGGGTAAGTGGTACAAACTCCTATAAACACTATTATTAATTATCATGCTCCTCGAGTGATAATGACTCGACATTCTCAATCATAGGAGTTAGGGGGCCAGATATACCGCAAATTTGTCTTAAGTTGGTAGTTTTTCACTTCTCTAGAAGGAATATGATGTTTTTTTACTATTATGTATGTCTTTGAAGAATTCTCTCTCGGTTATTGCATTGTCCTTGTTGAATATCGTTGAATTAGTCATGCGGGTTATTAAAATGCATGAAATAATAAACCCTCGTATGGTATCATTCTAATCCGTTAGTTTTTGTCCTGTGAGTATCCATAGAGCGAGTAAGTATTGAAACAAAGAGGATACATAGAACCCTGTGGTTACTGGTTCAATGTTGAAAATGAACACTTCGCTGCTGCGCCAGTTGATATGAAGACCCAAAATGAAGCCGAACATTTTGAGGATGCATAGAACCCTCGTCATCTGCTGAATAGAGGCTTCACTGAAAAGGAAGAAGTAGTCAGTGAACTGAAGAAGAGTGAAATCAAAGCTGAAGAATAACGTCGAGTTAATGAACCCAAACCCTAGCTACAACATGCCATAGCAAAGACGCCAGCCCCTCCGTGACCACATCAAAGAGGAGGGGGGGAGAGCGGGCAGCCTTGCTGTAGGCCCCTACGCTGATCAAATACCGGGCCATTTATACTAACTGATGCAGACGCAATCTCCACCAATTCCTTTCTTGAGCTTTGATGGCATGATTCCTGCCTCAGTAAACTTATATGAAGTCTAGATCTTAGGAGGCCACCTTCATGGCCAGTGGGTCGGATCCAGATCACATGGTGAATGGTCCCATTGGGTCACCTGATGTTGATGGTAGCCGGCTCTTCAAAATCTAGTGGTTTGGTTTTTAGCCTGATATGGGCCCATTGACCCACATGATCCATGATAATGACGGTTATCATACAAAAATACGACGGCCCATATCAGTTCTTATGAAAAAAGGATGGGCTCGACCTCATGAAATGTTGGCTCTTTCTAGTTTTAATTTGACGCTATTGCTCCGTGTCCCTACCACACCGATTCTTTCCATCATTCATTGCATTAAGCTAGGAAATCAAATTTCAAATAAATAAATTATATTTACCAACGGGGGCTACGGATGTCTGGCAGTAGTTAGTAAATCGTCACCTTGTGTTGGGACGTTGCATGTTCGAATCCCATTGGTATGGTTGTGTTACTCGTATAGGGGTCAGCCTAACCTCACCTTGTGTAGTTTAAATTTCTTTTACTATTGTTCTATTTTTTTTTTTTCATTTGAGGAACCCTCTTTGAAAACCAAGTCACTTAATGGGCTTACTGACATCCAAGCTCTTATGAAGCCCACCAATTAAAGGCATCTGCACGCTAGTGGGAGACTGAGAGTCAAACCTGGGACCAAGGGTTCAACACCTTCTCCCCTCTGGCTGGGCACCACTCAAGGTATAAATAGCAATCATTTTGAATTTTAAATAAGCAACAGTAGCTTCCACTGTAGTTTGTAGCAATTCTGTAATGTAAAAAATGTGCACATATAAAACAACTACACGTTGAAAGCATGTATATGGAGATACATAGTTGTTGCAACCAGTTGGACCTAAAAGTAAGGATCTCACGCCAACGGAGGGGGGGGGCATCGCTTGTTGGGTAGGAGAAGCTAGTGCGCGCCACCTTGTGTTGGGGATGTTGCAGGTTCAAAACCCAATGGTATAGTTATATAATTGGTAAGGGTCTGCCTAACCGAGGTTTGCTTTAAAAAAAAACAAAGGATCTCATGGTGCAAGTCATTTGGACTCAATCTAATAGCAAAGGTGAATTCATCATGGTCATTTAATAGGAATAGAATCTTGGATTCTGTTTTTTTTAATGAATTTTGTCAAAAAAATTGATGCATTTACAACTGTCAAATTTTGTATCAACAGAAAAACCTATACACATGTCAGATTTTGGCGATCCAAAAGCTGTTTGCTATTAATCGTAGCATGTACATTACAAGAAATTTGACCTTTACTGGCGCTAAATTAGAATCAGTAAACTGCTCAACGCCAATAATGGTGCTAACATAATGCTAGTACTTTCGTCAGCGAAAGTGTTACTGGTAATACATTTACTAGTTCTAATGCATAATGCTAGTAAAGGCATTTTTATTGGTGTTAAAATAGCACAAGAAAAAACAAGTCTATTCTCATGCTAAAACAGTGCAAAAAAAAAAAAAACTTTTTCTGACACTAAAATAGCGTTATAAAAAATGTTTTTACAAGTCTTTATATATTTGATCTTTATAATGTTTTTACTAAAGAGCAGATTTTACATTCAAACGTTTTGATATTTATGCATGTCTTTTAATAACCTTAAAAAATAATGGTTGAGCTGTATCGGTATCGGCGCCAACGATTAAGCTGTATCGATCAATATGGATCATTCCGTACAGGCCAAAAATTAATTTAAAAAATATTATGTGTCAATCATAATGTGACATGTGTTAAAACCATTAAAATAATATAACAAAACAACAACAACAACTACGCCTTCATCCCAAAACAATTGGGGTCAGCGATATGAACCAAAAAAGAAATTCATTTTGGGTCTTCCACATGAATTCTTTTCCTCCAATCATTTCTATCCAACGCCATGTCCTCGGTGAGGTTCAAAGCATTCATATCCTTTCCTATCATCTCCATCCAAGTCTTCCTAGGCCTACCCCGACCTCTTTTAACTAATATATTTTCCCATTTCTCCAACCTTCTAACTGGAGCATCATTAGGCCTTCGCCGAATATGTCCAAACCACCGTAAACGATTCTCTCGCATCTTATTTTCAATGGGTGCAACACCTACCTTCTTACGTATCTCTTCGTTCCGAATCTTATCTTTTATTGTATTTCCACACATCCATCTAAGCATCCGCATCTCAGCTACACTCATTTTTTGAATATGATGTCTCTTGGCAGCCCAACATTCCGTACCATATAGTAAAGCGGGTCTAATAGTCGTCTTATAAAACTTTCCCTTCAACCGCAATGGCATTCTACGATCGCACAGCACTCCAGTAGCACTTTTCCATTTCATCCACCCAACCTTTATCCTATGATTTACATCTCCATCAATTTCTCCATACTTTTGAATGATGGATCCCAAATATTTGAAATAATCATTCACCGGTATATCTTGCTCACCAAGCTTCACTACACTCCCATCACTACTTCGTTGCTTACTAAACCGACATTCCATATATTCAGTCTTACTCTTACTCAACTTAAAACCTCTAGCTTCCAATGTCTGTCTCCATAATTCTAACTTAGCATTAACCCCAGCTCTAGACTCATCAATCAAAACAATATCATCAGCAAACAACATACACCACGGTACATTTTCTTGAATTGATCTCGTAAGCTCATCCATCACTATCGCAAATAGGAAAGGGCTTAAAGCAGATCCTTGATGTAACCCAACCGTTATCGGGAAATTGGTTGTCACCCCTCTACAAGTGCGGACATTGGTTACTACTCCTTCATACATATCTTTAATTATACTAATGTACTTGAGAGAAACACCTTTCTTCATCATTGTCCACCAGAGAACGTCCCTAGGTACTCTATCGTATGCCTTCTCTAAATCAATAAAAACCATATGCAAATCTTTGTTCCTCTCTCTATATCTTTCAATAAGTTGTCTAAGAAGATGTATAGCTTCCATAGTTGATCTTCCAGGCATAAAACCAAATTGATTCTCCGATATCATGACAACCTTCCTCAACCTAGACTCAATCACCCTCTCCCAAAGTTTCATAGTATGACTCATGAGTTTTATACCACGATAGTTTGTGCAATCTTGTATATCACCCTTATTCTTATATAAAGGCACCAAAGTACTCTTCCTTCACTCATTAGGCATCTTATTTGTTCGCCAAATCAAGTTAAAAAGATTTGTCAACCATTCTAAACCTTTCTCTCCCAAGCATTTCCAAGCCTCGATAGGTATACCATCTGGGCCAACTGCCCTTCTTGATTTCATTTTCTTCAAAGCCTCTGCAATTTCTTTCTTTTGAATCTTGCGCATGAAGTCACGATTTATCTCATGAAAAGGAATGGAGAAGTCTCCAAGATCTTGAGCATGACTATCATTAAATAGCTTATCAAAATAATCTTTCCATCTCTCCTTAATCTCCTCATCTTTGACTAAAACCCTTTGCGTTTCATCTTTGATACATCTAACCATACCCAAATCCTTCGATTTCCTATCTCTCATCTTTGCAAGCCTATAAATATCCTTCTCTCCTTCTTTGGTATCCAACTTGTCATAAACCTCCTTATATACCTTAGCCCTCGCGTTTCGAACAACTTTTTTAGCTTCCTTCTTTGCTATTATATACTTCTCCAAATTCTCATTATCACGACTCTTACTTAGATTTCTATAACACTCTCTTTTAACCTTAATGGCTAATTTGACATCCTCGTTCCACCATGATGTATCCTTACCTAGTGGTGCACCGCCTTTAGACTCACCCAATACCTCCTTAGCTACTTTTCTCATACCACCCGCTATCTTATTCCACATTGATTCTGAATCCTCCTCGAGACACCAATCAACTTCCTTAACTACCTGCTCTAAAAACATTCCTTGTTTAGCTCCTTTCAGTGCCCACCACTTAATTCTAGGATCTATCCTATGTCTATCCCTTTTGCGGCATTGTCTAATTCTAAGATCTAAAATTAAGACTCTATGTTGTGTAGCTACACTTTCTCCTGGTATAACCTTAAAACCATTAAAATAATATTTAAAAAATAATATTTTTTAATATTTTTATATTTATTAAAAAATAGCCAATTAGGAGTGAATCGTATCTTTTTTCTGCTGATAACGACAACATTGGTTACACCACAAAAAATTGAGCTTTTTGTGTTGAAAGGATTCAACCCAAATAATCTTTTATGTTAACAAAGAAAAAATAAGAAGAAGATAGCAGTCAGGCTGAAAGGTCCCATTAATTAAAGTGGACAAAATCTGCAACAATCATCGTTGGTTCTAGATTTTGGACCTTTCTTTGATCCTTTTATATACTTTATTTTTCTTATACTAAAAGTGTATCTAACATAAATGCTTTGTAATTGTCAAGAAGTGAAGTGACAGATGAACTATTCAGCTTCCCTGAGTTTTCTTTTGAATGAAACTTTGGGTGGTCCATGACATTAGCTAAAGGGATTGTGGGTATCCAAAAGAGCTTTGTTAATGTTATCATCCAACATTCATTGCCATTTTTTGTTCCCCCCTCTTTTTTTTTTTTCATGAAGGGTCTCTTACAGCCGATGGTGACCTAACAATTGAAATCAGACAAAGGCAAGTAAGAAGAGAATGAATGAGCTTATGACATCAGTTTTAGATGTTCCATGTGTTCGGCATCGTCGGTCATGTGTTTGACTTCAGTTGCCTGGCCCGCTAATAGACCGCGCTGACTGGGCCAGGCAGAGTGTATTCTGGCCAATCAATTGATGGGCCAGGCCTTGGCATGTTTCAGGCAGCCCTGTTGCTGCATGCCTTGCCTACAGCTCACCTGTTAAGCTCACGGGCCTAATTGGGCTAGGTTGGCCCATGAATTAATAAACATCACACACACACATAAAATACAGTAGAGCTAAGCTGTTTAATGCCATACCAGTTGAACCGTGCATAAGCACACTGACTGTCCATTCTTCGCGAGTGATGGATGATCAACATGAAAAGAATGTGCAAAAACATGTTTTTGAGAATTAGTGGCGCTTCAAAAGATTTGCTAAAGCCCTTAAAGGATGTGCCTGGTATTACCTTAAAAGGGCTTTTGAGCATTTTTAGCACAGTTTTCCGCAAGAAATTATGCTGTGGTTAAGCAGCTATGGATTCACTCTACTATATACAGTAGAGCTTAGGTGCTTGAACATTAGGCACTACGTGCTTTATGGGGTTTTTTGTTCTTCCAATACTCTTTCGCAGTTCCGACCCCATAAATATGTTGGGCACAGTGGCGTAGCTAGGATTCATGTGGGGGGGGGGGGGGGGGGAACAGGGGTGCAGCAAAAAAAAAAATGGTGTGATAGTTGGGGGTTTGGGGGCAGCGCCCCCGATTTTTTTTTTTGAAACAAAATAAAAAATGGCTACAATTGTTAATAAAAATCTATTTCATATGGACAAATCAAACTATTTGCTGCAGTCAGGGCTGGGCTGGGCTAAAAAAATGGATAAAAATCTATTGCATATGGAATCAGGGCTGGGCTAGGACTGGGCTTTTAAAAAAAAAAATTAACTGTTTCGGGACCACCACCCCCAGCTCCGCCTCTGGTTGGGCATGCTAGATTTACGAGAAATCCACACCTGGATCATGTGTTTTTGATAAAAAAAATGATATTTGGAGTCTCAAATTTACAAAAAATTTCAGACCTTATAAAAACCCACCCATGTGTCGGAATCGAACACTTCAAGAGCTGATCCCTATAAAATCAAGTACATAGATAACATTTTTATGGTCAGAATTTAAAAATAAAGCGAAAAAAACCTGAAAACCCCATGAAGCATGAATCGCAAACACCTACTCTCTTCTATACATATATATAGACATGTGTTGACCATCCCAGGCTCTTTTTGAAAACATATTTGCATGTGTTTTTGGTTAATCTAAATCCATAAATGTGATCTTTATGTTTTATTTGGTACAAAATATGTATTAGTTTAAACTTTTTTTTTGTTTAGATGTGTTTTTAGCTAAAAAAAAAATCAATGGTTCATATCACACTAAAAGCTTGATTAACTAAAATTAAGAATTTTTGTTAAAATTGATTTGATCCAAAGCATGTTTTTTAGTAAATAAGTAATGATAAACACATCTCCAATAATAGGTTAAGCAAAAAACACATGCAACTAAGTTTTTTAATGGAGTATATGTGTGTGTCCCATTCCATGGGCAGCCGGCCTATTGCCCACCCCAAGTTTTTGTAATGCTGCAAACAGAACCAATGTACATTGTAGACTCGTATCATATCCAAAATACATGTGATAATACTCGATCTGGTAAAGAACAATAAAAGTTAAGTACTTTACATGTCAAAAAAAAAATTAGAATTTTAATCCTGACACAAATCGGATCTGAATTAAAATATTGATCCGAATCCAAAAGAAATCTGAATGAGCAAATCTGAATCTGATCAGAACTTATTATAGGAATCCATATCCAAAAATAATATCGCCTATTTAGATTAGATATCCGATTATATCTGATCCATTTGTAGCCCTAGTTCTTAACAAAAACTGGAACCTTCCGTGCAAGCTTTTATCTGCCTAGCTATGTCACATGACATGCCCATTAGGGAATTAGGGGGGTGATACGAGTTTTTTTTTTTATTGAAAGGCAAGCTAGGTTTATACAGACCCCTACCATTGGGTTTTGAAACTGCAACCCGTTGGACAAGCTGTAACACGCTGATACAACTATGGCACGTATTGACATTTATGCAATTTTATTAAACATTATTTTATTATTTTTTAATAATATTTCAGTACAAAATATATTTTATATATTAAAACTTCAACAAAATATTATTTATTAAATAAAATATTAAAAAAAATCTGTATCACCGTATCTTGTTTTTCAAAAAAAAAAAATGAACATGAGTGTCGAACTTGAGTCGCGGTACCTGTATTTTTGTGACACAACCGCGTAGCATTATGTTGTGAAATCCACATGATTTTTTTTTTATAGGCAAGCTGGGCTAGGCAGACCCTACCAGCAATACAACGATACCATTGGGATTTGAACTTGCAACGTGACGTGCACTAGCTGCTCCTACCAGAAAACCGGAGCCCCTTGGTTTTTTTTTTGCTCTGCGCTGAACATCTCTTTAAACATGTCATCCACAAATAAGACAACCAAGAGAAGATTGATAGCTGATGGGAAAATGATATATATATATAATTTTACTTTTAACTACACTTTTTTATTATTCTTTCTTTGCCGTGCTAGGACGTGTTCAATTTTATTATGTCATATGCTTACGTGAAATATGCAAAGGACAAGCCACAGTTGTTCACCAGTTCCTTTGAGCCCATGACTCAAAAGCTCATCTGTATTATTAGTTCTATTGTTGTTATCATGAATAATGATAAAACCTAACCCCATATATATGATAGGAATATTGCTGGCTAGTTGGGTTGCTTTTTGTTGTTGCCTTGTTCTGGAATCTAGCTAGTTTCATGGAATAGGTTCTGGTAAAATGTTTGGAATGTGTTACTCATATACCAAACATTTTCTTCATTGTGTCTTTTTTTTTATGAATAATAAAAATAAATCATTAATATAAGAAAAATATTAGTAGATAATCAACCGACCTAGAATACAATCAGCAGATGGCAGATTGACGAGCAGACAAAGATGAATGCTCAATCCTGATATCACCAATCCATTTAGGATCCAATTTGGGCAAGGCCACCCTAGCATCGAATAGATCGTCTCCACACATTGTGATGTTGAAGGATTCTTCAACCAGTTACGTTGGGAGATTAAGACGAGGGCACACAGCAAATGGCCGGATGTCTCCACGGATGGGATTGGGAGTGCAGAATTATGATTTGATGCTTGGCCCGTTCAAATCTCATCTCTTGTTGCTGTGTTGTTTGGAAATCCAAAGGGGCATTTAGGAGCAGCTGGTTCATGGCAGCTGACAGAAAATTTCCTGCTGCATTGGTTCAGGAGGGGATGAAACACTCCAACATTCGTGGCTACTCTGTTTACATTAGAAATTTTCTCTCATTTCTCTGTTTTCTGTAACAGCAAGTGATACATCATCACTTGCTGCAATCTTGTAAAACATGACCTAGCCGGCCAAATGGGCTTGAGCCCACCCAGCCCAACTGGGTCAGGGAAGGGAGTCTCCTCCTTGCGTTTTTTCGAAGAAGGGAGTGAGTGAGTACAAGAGAGAGAGAGAGAGAGAGAGGCCGAACCCAGACCAAGGAAAGTTAAGACCTCCTCACTGCGTGCTTTCGAAGAAAGAAAGATATATATATATATAGAGAGAGAGAGAGACAGAGATAGTGTCTCTGTTTCAACCGCCGACAACTATGAAGTTGTTGGCGTCCCTCAATCAAGCAGAGCCGCCCTCTGTCTCGGTGTTTTCAATCAAGCAGCAGACAGACTCGGTCTGAATGAACCAGACCGAGTCTGGTTAGATTAGGGGCGGGACAGGGAGCAGACACTCTCTGTCTCAGCCCATCAAAGTTGGCATCCAAACCGACTCGGTCTGAACCAGACTGAGTCTAGTCTGGTACGAGGGACCAAGAACGGATGTTCTTTGTCCCAAATTTTTTGAGGACAAATAGACCGACTCGGTCTAGATAAAAGCATACTGAGTCTGATTAAACAGGGGGAGAGAGACAAAGAGCAATCACTCTCAGTCTCGGCTTATTAATAGACTGACTCGGTCTGGGTGAAACCAGATCGAGTCTGGTCAGGGTTTGGGCGAGATAGAGAGCTTATGCTCTCTGTCCCAATACGTGAACAAACGGACTTGATCTGAGTTCATCCAGACCATGTTCAGTCAAATGTGGAGTGAGATAGAGAGCAACTGCTCTTTGTCATAGTCTACTAACAGACCGACTCAGTCTAGATAATCCAGACTAAGTCTGGTCAAGATGGAGGCCAGACAGGGAGCTAACACCCTTTGTCTTTTCCTGGCAAAGTCGAAATCAGACCGACTCGATCCAAACTAGACTGAGTCTAGTCTGATTCGCCCAGG
Source organism: Nuphar pumila (assembly GCF_984573655.1). NCBI lineage: Eukaryota > Viridiplantae > Streptophyta > Magnoliopsida > Nymphaeales > Nymphaeaceae > Nuphar > Nuphar pumila. The sequence goes on from NC_143251.1 coordinate 134,062,238, forward strand.
TTTTTGGTCAGCAATTGGCAAACCGACTTTGTCCAGGTGGACTCAAATCCAGTCTGGTCAAATACGATCAAGAGACAAAGAGATTCTCTCTGTGTCTCAGTCTTCAGAGACCCTGGATCGACTCGGTCTAGGTCTGAACCAGTCAGCCAAGACCACAGTCTGGATGCAACCAGACCGGGTTAGGTGGGTTCGCTCCGAGACCAACTCGATCTGGGTGAGTCTTGGATCGAGTATAGCTAAAAAAAAAATAATATATATAGGAGAAAACTGAGATATGGATTGTCTCAATTTTCTAACATGAACAAGTTCAAGTTTTGATCCAATTGAACCAAATATAGAACGGATCACGTTTGGATCCAGTTTAGACCAAACCCAAACTTGATCGGATTTGGGTCTATTTGGTACCAAATTTAGAATAAACTGGATCTGGATCAGTCATATTAGATATGAATCCAGTATATAAAACAGAGACTAGATCTCTGTTTAGGTTCAATTTGGACCCAAATAGACCAGACTGGATCTGGATCTAGTCTACCTAAATCTGAGAGGAGAACAAGGACTGAACCCATTTAGGTTTAGTATTGAATTAAACTCAAACTTGGCTAGGTCTGGGTTAGGTGGAGTGGATCGAGAAATATGTGAGTGAAAAAAAGAAAAAATAAATATATATATATATATATGTGTGTGTGTGTGTGTGTGTGAGGGTGAAGTTAGAATTTGAACCCCTAACCTCTCATAAGAAATGAGCTACCTTAACCAATAAGTCAACCTAGTTCAATTAGCCAAGAATGACAAATAAATTTTACATATACCTGTTTTGGGTTTGACGTGTAGGACACAAATCTAGGATGGATCTGATCTAAAACAAGGAATCAAACCCAGAGGGTTGGCTGAATCTCTTGTAAATCTTGTTATATGGATTCAGACCGGCTGAAGAGGTGAAATTAATATTTTGCCCTAGTTCTACCTACTTTGGTAAAATGAGTATAACTCTTCACTATGAACTCACAATCGAGTGAGGTTTAGTGCGTTAGAATCAAGACATAGAGAGGAATATGCTTGTCCTATTTTTATAGTCAAACACATAGAACAAAAAATGAGGTCTAATATATCATCTTAAAAAAGGGTAGTTTGGTAAATTGACAAATTAAAGGAAATGATGGTTTGGTAAATTCAATAAGTCAACTGCAGAGTAAGGTAGTGATTCTTGCATTCAAGGTAAGAGAACATTTGTAAATAACTTTCTAGATAAATAAGATTCGGGCTTGTTCATAAATGCATATTGTTATAGCTCCTTGGACACCTTACGGTAGGTATAGCCCTTCAGGCTCTTCGGCTAACTACTAACAAATATATTGGGATCTCTGGCTTACAACCAGTGAGAAAAGTTGCAATAATTGAAAGTTCATAGTCTGAGCTGGTTTGGACTATGTTGTTGTGGAGTGATTCATATATTTGACCAACATTGTAGACTCTGGAGTTGTCTACATAGGTTGCTATGCTTCAAGAGACTATTTTCAGAATAACTGGTTAGTGTGGAGTATGACATTGTGAAATGTCTACTCTAAGAAATAAAGAATGATTTCAGGAAGGGTATGAAAAAAAAATACAAAGTGGGATAAAATTTGTAAACAATACGTGTGCTAGTTAAAGAACTAAACTGAAACTAGGAGCTTAGATCTCACTATAGTTGTAACGGTCGTGTCTTATATTTATAAATAAAATATTACTGAGTTTTACACTCACCCCCGCTTGGTTACAATTGTAGGATCTGGAGGCACCGCAGATAAGAGAACGTGACTCGTGGACTCAGCTACTGGAGACCTTAAAGTACTTTACTTTTCATTTCTGCTTTTTCTTTTTTGGCTATGTATGTTGAACACTCAGCTTTAATGAACATGGATCGTAAGCTTTGGTGATTACATGAATGGACCTATTTGATATATTTGGACCTTGTCATGACATGTATAAAACAAAATTGGCTTGATTTATGGATGTTTTGGTAATTTTCTTCTATAAAATGACACCCACGAACTTGGACTCGAGAGCTACCGGTTCAGTTCGTTACATTTCTTCACATTTATGATATTGAATTCTTACTCTTAAAAAAATGCAGAAACATCATATGATGGTATTATTAAAATCTTCACTAGCATATGCTTTGAATAACTTGATTTGTATGTTAGACACCTTGGACAAGAAATAACTCTCCTCAGCGTAATGACAAAATGTTTAAAATGACAAAAGAACATCAGCCAAATTTTCATGATAAAATTGAAAATTTTCATATTTTGCATATTTTGTTGGTAAAATGTCAGCAAAAAGTAAATAAATTTATAAGAAAGTAAAAGACAAGAAATAAAAATTTTACTGGCATATTTTTCTCACAAAAGATAGCTGATGAAAAATATCATGTTCATATTTTAAGAAAATTTTATTTTATTTTTTAAATATTGTGATATTTTGCCATTTAAAATGGCGATTTGAGATATTGCTTTTTTTGTAACATTTTCAAAATACAACTTGTATTTGCCACGCAGCTCTTGAGGTGCATTTTATAAATAAAAAATGGTCATTGCATTTACAGCATACCATACAAATTGGATTGTGGTAATTGCATAACAAGGGCTTGATTTGCATTTTAATAAGAGGATTATGTGTATTTATACATGTTTTCTTTGTTTTCACTAGGCCAAGAGAAAACTAGGTTCTCATTGGTTGTGAATGGAATGGGTGTGAACCCATCCAGCCCTTGTATAGGCCTTTGCCTTAGCTTTGGCCTAAGAAATAGGAAATTGATATAGGAGCGGAGCCGAAGACCTAGGGTCTACAAGGATCTGTTTGGATTGACTTTGATGTTTTTTAATTTTTTTATCATTTGGATCATTTTTAGTATTTGAATCATTTTGTAATAGATATTGAATCTGGTATTCATATTTTATTAGATTAGGATAATTAAGAAGAGTTTTTTTTAGGAGTTTATCATATTATGTAGTTTACTTGGATTGGGATTTGGAAGGCCTCATTTATAAAAAGATAAGAGCCCTATATAGAAGAGAGGTTTTTGGATATATCGAATTTAGTATTTTCTATTTTCGGTTAAATTTCTTGATTTTCAATTTATTTCTTGCATTTTTTTGCTTTCTTATATAATACCATAGTTTGTAGATTTCTTCGTAAATGAGTCATCTTGATTTACATCAATTGGTGTCATAGCAAGATCTCGATCTTGTGACGATATCAAGAAGTGGTCAAGAGGAGAACATGATAGAAATCATGGTCAAAGCAAAGGATGTGGTGATGAATTTGCCAGCAGAAGTGATGTCTTTGAAAGCTACCATGATAAAGATAAAAAAATCTTGCTATGCTGAGACGAGCGGTTCAATCCAACAAAGAGAGGTTTGAGGCGTTCTTATGTCGATGAGGTAAGACTCGTGGGAAGACTCTCATCAATGCCACCAAAATGATGGAGTCAAACCTTGGAAATGAGCAACAAACATTGTTTGTACATGCCCCATCAATCCAAATCGAAAGAGGAAGCGATAAATTCCAAGCTCTTGCCCCTCCCCCTTTGTTTCCTCTTCAGAATTAGGCAGGGAAATAAGCAGCCTTTGATCGCCTGCCTCCCGATGATTGCGTGTTGGGAAGGTGTGGCCAGCTAGAGCCTCTCCCCCAGACTGGAACCATCAATGGTGAGCCTCAGCTCACCGCCCCTTTATCCTCTTTCCAACCCTATCGTGTGGGAGACAGGCTGCTCAGCATACCACCATCGCCACCATCGGGTAGCACTGGGAGACGAGAACCCTTCTTGACACCGACCACTCCCTTACCACCATCGGCAAGGGACACCTTGGCCATTGGCGGTGTGGCACAAGTGTTGTCGTCGCAAAATTTTTCCCGTATTCCCCTTCCTTGTGGAAGAGAGAGGGAAATGCTTTCGCGATTCAAACTTGACCGGATTTTGGAAATTGTTTTGAAATACTCGCCTCCGTTTTGAAAATGCGGGAAAATCCATGGGATGGGGCTCGACCTGTCGGTACGAGGTTCGACCGTTCCTACCGCCTTTAACAGGGGTAATCGAACCAAGGACCAAAACTATGCTTAACTTAGCGAAATTATCGAAGTTATGTTCTATCCTATATGCACAGAGAATTCAGGCATGTGCTATGAGACTTTGGAAAATGGAAGTTGGAAAAGTATGATGTATGCTTTGGAAAATATTTGGAGTTGAAAGATATTTCTCAGGGAAAAGGTGAAAGTCAATTTCTCAGGAAACTCAGATGAAAAGGGTTTTGAAATCACGAGAAAGTTCATAAGGATGTGGGAAAATCATGAATGGATGAAAATCCTGAGAAAATGGAAAGAATTCTTGAGAAAAGGGTAAACATTTGAAAAGGGAAACACTTCTCAAGAAAACTCGGACTTTGAGAATTTCCTTAGGAAAATGATGGAAAATTTATAGGAAAACTCATTGGAGAAGAAAAACTGAACTTGGAAAATTGAAATCCTAGGAATCTTACCCTTGAAATACTTGGAAATCGATTTTTATCTTTGAGGAAGATTGGAAACTTCTTTTGGAAATCTTGAGAAAATAACTTTTTCCAGGGAAAATCGAGGGAAGACTTCGATTTTGGAAATCCCACTTCGAAAATTTTAGAAGTTTCTTGAGGAACTGATGGCCATGGAAAACTGTGAAAACTTGCCTTGGGAAAACCGATTTTGAAAAGTTTTCAAAATTTTTTGAGAAATCGATTTCTTGAGAATGAAGTTTTCTTGAGAAAATCATGAGAAGATCAATGATTTCATGATGCAAATGATATGAGTGAATGAATGCACTTTGAAAGATTTTCTAAGAAATTTGTTGGAAAAATGTGTATTAAGTCAAAATAAATCCTTCACATATCCTGACTGTGGCCATGAATATGTTCAGAGTTTAATTGATTTAATGCACAATACTTTGAAAATATTAGAAATATGATGTGCATTTTAAGATAACCTAAGAGTGTAGGCTCAATGTGACTAGTAGAAAGATGATGGATTTGGGTCTCGTCCATATTCCAACTAGGGCCGTAAATATGGATTCCACCGAGTTCATCAACTCCCTAAGAGTTGGTGCACGTGCCATTTGTGATCATCCATAGTGCTTTTGAAATAAAATGCATGCATCACATAAACAGGATATTGCATAAATTCAAACTATATGATATGCATCCTAGTCTAAGCAGAAAATTAAATCTCTTATTCCAAATTTTACATTATTACATCACTAAATAAATGAAATAAATGGAAATTGCAGACTTCAGCTCCTTCATTTGAATGTCCCTGCCAAACTTGAAATAGGGTTAGCTCAAATATGTGGGTTTTTCCAAGATTTTCCAATAATATTATGAAATTATTGGACTTAATTGGATATAAACTCTATTATCATGCTTCCTTGATATTTGAAATGATGAAAATGCAATAAATTTAGTAGAAAATAGTTTGAAATTCAGAATTGGGGCAAAAATGACCAAAATACCCCTAATATTAAAGTTATACCTTTAAAATCAGGGTTTTTTGAAGGAAAACTTGGTAAAATTGAGATTTTGAAATTCAAATTGAATCAAATGATGATGAAATGCAATATGAGATATGATGACCTGCTGCTAAACACATTAGGACTGTAAAATCAGAATTTGACATGCTATCATTCATCAAAAATAATGAATTTCGCTTGATTTTCGCTTGGATCGGGGTCCCGCGGGGTCCTGTTTTGATGATATGGCTAAACCGAGCCTCAAATGAATTCCAAATTACACCAAATTCCTTATAAAGCATCTACCTACTCTGATAAATAGCCCAGAATGCTAAAAATCACGAAATGATATGATTTAAATGCTAAAATTTAAAGAAAGTCCTAGAAATGGTGGATTTCGCCTATGGACCCGAACGAAATGCAATGCTTAATATGATAATGCAAGATTTACATCATAAAAACTTATGCTATTTTTCAGACTGCTAAAAAACCTGAAATGGAACATTTTTGGTTTTTATCACCTCGGGATTTGATCCATGGTGAGTTCGGTAACAAGGATTTGGTTCTGATGGAGGAAAAATCGACCTAATTTAATATAAAATGCTAAAAAAATATAAAACAGCCATGGAAATTTCTAATATTTAACAGAGATACTCACAACACAAATATGGACAACTTTCATGTTCATGACTGCGGCATTTGATCAACAGAAACACAGATAAAAATATAACTTTTTCTGCCTAAATCAACAAGACAAACAAATGTGACAAAATAGAGGGCTGACAAGAAAATCTGAACCAGGTATCACAGCTGTTCTAAAAATCACAAGCTTCCAGATTCAAATAGAGGACATCTTGGACATAACTTTCACTTTTTACAGTTTTGTATTTGGAGTAATACACAAAGAGAACCCATCGACCTAAGTCGATCCAAAGTCTCAAAGGCCCAAATCAGGCTCTAACACGTGTCCCGAGCTCCCGGATTTTGTTAAATACTAAAAAAAATCCGAAAAATCTGATAAAATTAGGTTAAAAACTAGACATCTTCCCAAGTTCATAACATCTTTTGGATCGAAAATAGGATCTCCCATGATGGAGATCTCGATTTTACAAGTCAGAAAATATATTTTAAAACGCATCCCGGGTAATAAAACCCGACTCACCTTTTTGAACGTTTACCACAGTAAATGAATTCAAATCTCTCCGAATTTTTGGCACAATTCTATGAACACCTAAGGGAACATTCTATGATTTTTTTATAATTTTTAATGAAAAATAAATGCATGAAATGACGTGTGTAATGACTGACAAAAACAGAGAACTACTGAAACTGAGCAGAATTGAAATAAATGCTAAACTAATCCTAATTAACTCATGAAACATGCTAAATTAACGGAATAAAATGCAAATTAAATCTAACTAAATGCATGAATGCTAAAAATCATCAAGGAAGCATAATTGAATATTTTTATATATGTCGTTTTATGAGAATAGCTCGATCCATCCCTCGGATGAGCTCTTTCTTCAAACGACAACACGAATCAAATCATGATGAAATCGATTGGTATAGGGGCTTATCTTGTGTTCTCCTGCGGTTTTGAAACTCCCGAAATGAACGACTACCTTGACAATGGGCTCCAGAGGGGCGTGAATCCAGAGGAAACCAAGAAAGAAAGAAAATGGAATTCTGAAGTTCAATTCTCAAGCAGGGCTCTCCCTGAGCTGGGCATGGGCTAGGGTATTTGTAGAAATTTTGAAGATTTTCAAAATTCAAACACAGTGAATCTGGACCTTCCATGTGGCTCCATCTCAGAGCATGCCATTTTGATTTTTTGAGAAAATAAAAATAAGAATTTTGTGAATGAGACACCTCAGCAGGGGAATTTGGAATTTTTCAAAAAGCTTGCTTGATTTTCTCTGCAGGAGTCTCCCAAATGGCGCCACCTCAGAGGATGTCCTCTTGGAGTTTGAAATTCAAAGCTTGGTTTTCCTGAAAGAAGGAGAGATTGCCATGTGGCGCCACCTCAGGGTGGCTCCACACTGCCATGTGGCAAGAGGGAGGAAAAGGAGGGAAAGGGACACGTGGCACCATCTCACACAAAATAGAAAAGGTGAAGTTCAGAATTTGCGCCACCTCAGCCTGGAGTTTGTATATTTGAATTCTAGCTTTCTCTGAAGGAGGCATAAAGTGACATGTGTCACTTGCTTTTTCTGAGAAGAGCAGAGGGTGACATGTGTCACTTGCTTTTTCTGAGAAAAGCAGGGAGTGACATGTGTCTTCTACTTTTTCTAAAGGAAGTTGGAGATTGACACGTGTCGCTTGCTTTTCCTGAGGAAAGGAGAGAGTGACATGTGTCACTTGCAGGAGACATAATTCAAATGGTGCCACCTAAGAGGAGACAAGCCTACCTTTTTCTGGAGGAAGCTAGGAGTGACACGTGTCTCCTACTTTTCTGAGAAAAGTAGGGAGAGACATGTGTCAGGCTACTTTTCTGAAGGAGGGAGAGGTTGACACGTGTCCTCTGCAGGAGACACACTTCAAGTGGTGCCACCTCAGAGGAGACAAGCTCCACTTTTTCTGGACAGGACAACCTATGACACTTGGCATCTCCTGGTGATCTTTGGAATGACACATGGCGCAGGATGGATAGGGTGACACATGGCAGATAAATGGGATGACATGTGGCGGCTTCTTAAGGTAGACCCACACTGACACTTGGCATGGAAATGGGAGGAGAGAGAAAAGACATGTGACACCAATCTAGGGGACAAGGCTCATATATTTTTGGGTTTTTTCAAAATTCAAATTTTCAAAAGAAAAGCTTGTGTGACACCACCTCAGTGTGGGTCCCACATTGCTTCTTTATTGAAATAAGGATAAAACAACAACTTCTTTTTGGAATTTTCATAAAATCTGAACTAATTGGTAAAACCGGAATTTTTGGAAAGAGTTGGCCCCTGTAGGGCGATTTTGTAAAAGGAAGATAGTTGAAATAGCTGACAAAAGGCAAAATTTGTGTTGAAATTTATTGAAAATTATCCAGATTGTTTTATTGAGAAAATATTTTGAAATTCAGAGCCCTGGGGGTAAAATGGGAAGAGTTGATAATTTTGAAGACCCAGGGTTTTGAAATCAATTTTGAAAAGAGTTAAAATTCTAATCTGGATTGAAAATTTTGAAATCAAGAGTTCTGGACCTCGAAATGACATGCTGTGCAGTGCAGTGATATGAAATGCTCATGCAATGATATGCAATGTCATGTCTTATGCAATAGAATCTTGAACCAAGACTTAGAGATGCTTGTCTCCTGTCAGGAATAAAATTTTGAACATTCTGAGTTAAAATAGGGAAATTTTGAGAGTTGCAGATGCAATTTAGACTTCTGCAAGGTCTGGGTTCAGAAAATGACCTTTTTGCCCTTTGACGATTTCAAAGGCTGGATGATGATGTTTGGTGAAAATGTCGGGGAGGTGAGTGAAAATTTGGGGTGTTTACAACAAGTGAACTTATTCCAGCCCTACCAGGTGGGAGACGAGCGGCATGCCGGTTAGCCACCACCACCACTAGGCAACGTGGGCCAGCGGGGACCGGGAAGGTGGGGAACTCCGCCTGGGGTTTCCCAACATGGGTGGAGTCCCACCTTATAGAGATTGGGGGAGAACTAGTTCACACCCCAAACTTGGTTATTACCCAGTTCCAATAGCAGAACCCGGTTTCAGGTGTTTGGGCCTCATATTCAAGCTCGTTTCTGCCAGTTTTGATCATAGACACCCTGGTTCTAAGTAGTATGGGTTCGTGTCGGGGTGCTTCACCCCTGGATTGGGCTTAACTTCTTGATTTTAGAGTGCATCAACTACAACAGGAGGAACATGGGATGTCAAAGTGAGAGGTCGAGAGCTTCTATCCATGGACTTCTTCAGATTTGATCAAACCAGCATTATTATTTGATCCATATCATAATCGGGACCCATATGACTATGAATGGTTCAGGAAGAATATGTTCGGCTTCCAAACACATATTCTAGTAGTTTGGACTACTCTGTTTGTGGAGCAGTACACAAATCTGGTTTTGTATTGTGGACCCATAAACTACAAGGTGGAATGGGATTGGAAAAAGCTCAAGTGGGATCCAGACTTGAGAGCAAGTCTTCTCCAACCAAAAAAAAATGATGCAGGAGCGGAGTCAAAAACCCAGAGTCCACACAGATCTGTTTGGCTCCACTTTGATGTTTTTATTTTTTTATTATTTGAATCATTTTGTAATGGATCTTGGATCTGATATTTAGAATTTTATTGGATTAAGACAATTAAAAAGAGTTTTTTTTTTAAGTGTTTATTAGATTAGGTAGTTTATATGAATTGAGATTTGGGAGACCTCATTTATAAAAAAATGAGAGCCCTACCTAGAAGAGAGGATTTTGGACATATCAAATTTAGTATTTCCTATTTTCAGTTAATTTTTTTTTGCTTTCCGGTTTATTTCTTGCAGTTTCCTGCTTTCTTAGATAATATCGTAGTTGATAGATTTTTCTCGTAAATAAAACCCTCTCGGTTTACATAAAAAAATGCTCTGGGCAATACTTGAAATGAAGATGTGAGGGTATTTCTTCACCACACACTTGTTGAGGAGGGCATATCAGGTGCAATCACATTGCACACTGAAAGTTTACCTCTGCACCTGGCAGCCCTCCATCTATAGGATACAGTCTGTCAGCTAGCTGTGGAGTCCAACAATGAAATGGAGGGTGGCCAAGTGCATCCGGAACACTTTGGTATATAATATGATTGCACCTGATACACAATCCTGTTGAGGTTGTGTAACACCCCAATTTTTGTAACCTGAAAAATGGTGGATTTTTTTTTTGAAATACATTTAAATCTTTTAGCAGTTAACAGCGGAAAAATACATTAGATACAAAACTTGGCGTGCTACTTTAGATGAATGCTTGCAAACATATAATTATGGAATTTAAACTTTAACAACTAATTAACCATGCATGAAGTAAAAATCAAGTTCCATAATATCCAAAATTAATCACATTTGTCCTTGAATTGAATTAAAGTAAAATCAGAGTTCAGAATCCATGAAGTAGAGGAAAGGTAGGCTCAGTCCCCGTCACAACCTTCCGTCTTCGCACATAAGTACCTACTCTTCACCTGAAAAACATTAAACCATATAGGGTCAGACAAAACATATCTCAGTAGAGTGAAATATGCTAAACTTGTAAGACAGAATTACAAGACAAAGATTTCAATAGAGATTTCATGGTTTAACATTTAATTTAACTTAAATAATCATACAACTAATCATGCATGTTTAGAATTTCCATTTTTAACAGAAAAACATTAATCCATATATTCAAAATACAAAATGCATGAACAAATAATATGCATGACTTACCATATGCAAAAGCCCTTCAATGCATGCATATTTTCTTATCTTTTAATTATATTTTCTTAATTAGATGATGCATGCGGTGTCAAATTTAATGCACATACCATTTAAGTTATCACTTCTTAGCCCTGTTGATACGACGCAGGCAGACATTCTCAGATCAGGACCATGACACAGGACGTGTTTTACATACAGGGGTGGATTTAGCCTGGCCAGGTCCATTCACTAAGACGAGGTGAGGGACGTTAATACGAGAGAGATTCCCAACACCTTTCAACCCGATGCATCAGTTTTTTCTCATGAGTACTATAACCTCTACGCTGCAGTTTAATGTAGAGGTTTTCCTTCTAAAGTCGTGGGAGGGGAGGATCAACCTTCTGTGCCCGTAACAGACTTGCCCCACAAAGTTTTGTATCATCTGCTACTCTCTCAGCAAGCATCTTGAGTTTTAATGTCACATGATTACTTGATTACAGACATATTTTTTATGCAACATCAAACTTAAACCACTTTATGGTCATGGATGCATTCTAATAAAGCATTGGACAAAATCACTTAATTAAACTTGTAACAGACACTTGAGCACATGCGTAGCATAAATATCTTATTCATTTTCACACATCATAAGGCATATGCATGTACATGGCCAATGCAACAAAGAGAATATATATGGACATCCATATCAATGAAACAATCATATCATCACAATATCATGAACATATATGCAGTCAACACATTTTTAGAATTTAAAACATAAACTTGTATTCATTGGACCTTTTGATCCTAAATCTTTAATGTATATGCTTTTATTAACATTTCATGTCATAATCCCATAAACTTTGCGTAAAATTATACCTGCATAATCATTCACATAATACATACTAATTAAATGAAGAAATTTGCATAAAAACATATAAACTATGCATCTCTTGAACCTCGGGCTAATGACCGGCCATGAATTTACCGAATCCTTAACTCTGGCCGACTGATACAAAGCACACAGAAAATTTTTAGCTCCATGAACAGAGCTGAAATTTCTATAGTATATAGGAAATGTTGTTAGCTATCCATAGCCGCAAATCGTTTGTAAAAATTTCTCAGTATGAGGGAGTTATGAGTGTTTTACTACAGACCTATCAGTTTTTGTTTCGACTGTCACAGGGACATGCTCGCTCCATGGACAAAGCCCAAATTTCTATAGTAGATGCAAAATTGTGTTAGCTTTCCAACGCAGTAATTTATTTCTCAAAACTATTCCAAACGAGGGAGAAATGACCATTTTACTGAACAGAGGTCAAGTGGAAAACCTGGAAATTCCGAGATTTGCATTCGGGTGAGCCAAACCGAGTCACCCGAATCTCGAAATAATCAAAAGAAAATAGGCAAAATGCATGAAATAAAATTTATAAAAATCTAAAATATTCACAGTAGATGGAACAAAACATATTCTATCAACCCAAACCAACATTCGCATAAAAATCATAGCATAAATCGAATACTAGCTGTTTTTACAAATCTATTTTCCAAGAAACTGATTTTTATGAAAAAACCGATTTCAAAAGGGGTTTTCTTCAGAGAAAAACATGTTTTTGCCATGGATCATTAGATCTGAGTCAAACCCACGGTTAGGAGGGTTTGATCATGATCTAAACTCATGAAAAAACATCAAAATCCATGCCAAGAACTCCGTTCTTGCAAGAAAATCATAGAAACCCTACCTTTTGTTGAAGAAAACTTTTTTTGATGGTTGGATGGATCCTTTTTCATGATCCGTTCGATCAGCTCCTTCTTTCAGCAAGGTGGAGACCTTATATGACCTCCACACACCCCTTGAAGTCTGGATCTTGCACTCAAGAAGTTAAAGAAACCCTAAAAAAAGGGAAATGGAAAGGAAAAGAGAGGAGAGAGAGAAAAGGGTTTTTGGGGGAGAGAGAAGCTCCAAATTTTTTTCAGCCCAAATGAGGGGGGGGGGGGGTGGGTGGGCTATGAGAGGGTTTTATAACCCCTCATGAGTTAGGTTATGGGCTGGAATTAATTTCAGCCCTTGATCACTATAATGAAAGTCATTTGGAGCCCTTGATCTCCACTTTGACTATTCAAGCTTTAAATAAACTTGAAAAACACCATACCTTTATTTTCAAAAATAAAATTTGAAGTAAGATGCCACATAGGATGGGACGGCCCACCGATGAGCTCCCACTAAATTAATAAAATGGGTTTAATTTATAACAAAAATATATTTTATTAAACTATAATTAGATAACCATAAAATTCCAATAACAAAAATCGTTTTTGTTTTATATAACCACACATCATGTAAAAATGTAAAGACATTAAGTATCAACTAATCCCAAATTATTAAGCATATTAATATGTATATCTTCACAATCTACTTTTGTTAATTCATATTATTTAAATAGATTTACTTAAAAAAAATTCAACATTTTCTTTTTAAGAGAAACATTTTCAATTAGACATTACTTGGAATTTCCTCTAATATCCAAAACATGTAGGGTTTATATTTACTATATCCTATCATAATTAAACCCCTTAAGCCTTACAAATATACTCAAACATTCATTTTTAAAGAAATTAGGATTATATATTGGCACGAAATTCAAGAATTTCACAATATTATAGAAAAAGAACTTAGAAATTTTCGGATATTACATGTTGTATCTATATGTGGCAATAAAATGCCTACTATATTATTTGTGCACACATTTCTTTCTTACTGTTGGCTAAACACCACATGTATAATCAAAACAGACACCAACTTTCATTCCAAAATCTAAAAAATAATTGGGTTCCTACATTCATGGGCATTAACTTGAGGAATGGGCCACACAATTTGAAATATTGAGTATGCAGAAAAAAGCATTGCCTTTATTCTAAAGGAGATGATTCACATGAACATTTGTTATTCATGTCACAAAGTTGAAAATACTATGCCTGATTTTGCCTTAATGGAAATTATTGATACATCTCCAAGTAGTTGGTGTTAAAGAGACTCCTTTTTTTGACTCCCTATATTTGTAAAAAGAAATAATTTACAAAAATCTGCCTAACTTATCAGCTATTTACAAGAAGCCTCCCAGTGTTTGGGTTATTGCATTCAACTGCCTATTTTATTTGAGTGCATATCAGAAGCCCGTCTTATAAATTATAAAATCAAGCAGCTAAATGTAATTACTGAAATATTGGCAACTTTCTGTAAACTGATGAGTTGGGTGGTTTTTGGTAAATTTCTCTTGTAAGAGCAACTCTTTTCAATCACAAGTAATAGGGTGATTGTTTGACTCATAGAACGGTTCTGACATGCAACCACCATTACTAAGATCACTTAAAAATTAGATTAGTATGAACACCAATCTGAACCAACTTAGAAATATAGGTATGTTAGATCTACTAGGGAAACATGTAATTTGATTCATTACTATTGAAGATCGATCTTTACTACATACACTGTTACTTGGATTAATACCATATAAACGTGAGGCAAGATCAAGTCTAGGAGCAATAAAATCATTTTATCCAAACAAACAGGTAATGGATTTATTTGGATGAGCATATTTACTTATAGAAATAAATTAGATATCCCACATAGTTAGTGATCTCCTTATAAAAATTATCGATGAGGGAAAATTTCACGTTATTTTAAAAAAAGATAAATTCATGATATTTTCAAAATATTAGCAATATTTGTGACTGTGATATCCCATTTAACTAGAAGGATGAGTGCACCCAAAGTCCAAACACCCTCTTAAGTATCCAAAGAAAAAAGGTGTACCGCTTGCGAATTCCTCCTTTTGGTTCCTTAAATGGTGGGTGATCGTACCCTTTTTTTCGAATGTGCCACCATACTTGCATCTATACATGACTACACAATGACCGCGTGACTTTATTGTGCAGCTGCACCTCATCCACCCACCATCTTCTGTTGAGCCCCACATCGAAGAGGTTGTACCCTGGGGGTTGGGGGAGGGTGTTGCTGTTAAATTATGTACATAATCATATAATGTAATATATATATTATATATATAAGGTAATACATATACATATATATTAATATATGTATATGTATCTACCTATTATATATAAAAAAATATACATTTCTATTTGTTTAGCCGTAGGGGTAGTTTAGTCTTTTCCTCTGTTTTACGCACATTCACTTTATGAATGTGATTGTAAATTTATTTTATTTTTCTTTCTTTTTGTTTTTTTATTTCTTTTATGTAAAGTACCAAAAGGTACCTTGGGGGGCCCACTAACATAGACGTTGGGCCCCTCCAACGGTCACATTTGTGACCGTTGGAGGGGCTTCAACGTCTATGAGTGGAGCCCCTCCAAGGCCCCCTTTGTGTTGTTATAAATAGGGGTTCTCACCTTTGTATTTCTTCATGGCTTTGAGTCAAAGTCTTGAAAGTGCACTAGGATCGAGGCAACGAGCACTAGATGGGGGGTGAATAGTGCTTTTATAAATTGTCTGCGGAATATTGAAGGATTTTGCAAATCAAAAAGCAAACACACAAAGAACACAAGATTTTATCATGGTTTGGTCTATCCCGACCTACATCCAGTCCCCAAGCAAAACCCGCTTGAGATTTCCACTATCAACCTTGTTAACTACAAGATCACACAGACCAAAACCGGTCCCACTTTCAGTAACAACCCTACTGAAAGCAAACAACTCCTTTAAACCAAGGAATCCTTCTTTTTACAAAAAAGAAAAAACAACGTATAATACAACCTATGAGCCTTTTTTTTTAATGCAAATGAGATGCAATTGGCTTTTGAGGTTGTTGAAATACTCTACTCACGAATTCACTATATCTCAAAGTGATTTGAGTGAAAAACTGAAGTGAAAATATCAAGTGAGTGAGAAAACAAATACTTGAATGAATAGAAGTGAAAAACAATAAGTAAATGATTCAAATTAATTGAATTCTTGTTCTTTTGAGTGTAAAATGCACTCATATTTATAGTTAAAGTTTTCCATACGTTGAGAGTATGAAAGGGTGTCAAAACAGTCCATTTTGAACGATCAAAACGTTTGAAAAATAAAAAGACGCCTTTTTGAAGTTTCAGGAAAACGACAAAATTAGTCGACTGAAACATCAGTTAGTCGACTAATAGTTAGTTATTAGTAGACTGACAGTTATCGTCGGTCGACTGATCTGTTAATCGAGCCGTTTGAAAATTTGAACTTTTGAAACTTAGTCGACTAGAGAAAAATTAGTCGACTGATAATATCATCAGTAGACTAAAACTTTTCAGTCGACTGCTGCTAAAATCTTCTGAAAAACAAACATTTTGTTCGGTCGACTGATAAAAGCATTAGTCGACTGCTGCTAAATTTTCAGAAAACACAAGTTCTGTTCAGTCGACTGATAAAACCATTAGTCGACTGCTGCTAATTTTCCAGAAAACAGACATTCTGTCCAGTCGACTGATAAAACCTTCGGTCGACTAATTTGACAAAAATGACTTTTTAGAAAATATGGCGCGAAAGGATTAGTCGATTGGTAAGTCTATTGGTCGACTAATAAACATGAAAATTTAATAAAAGAGTTTTCTAAAAAGATTTTCAAGAGGGTTTCTTTTAGAAAAGTTTTTCTAAAGACTTTTAAGGTGAAATGCAACCTAAATATGCACTCTAAGTAAGGCTCTTACAAGAATCTAAGACTTTTAATGAATTAAACATTTGCACACTAGTCTTCAAAGATTCTTCATCGAATTCTTCAATTTCTTCATAGCCTTAGCTGGAATGCAGTTGATTCCACTTGCTCATCATCAAAACCTTGTACTTGAAGTGCTCAATAAAGTGATTCCATTATTTTTATGCCTTTGTGTATTTGTGAGTTTTTGTGAGTTGTGCTTTTATGCACAAGTGTGCATTTGTGCCGGGTTTATTATCAAGAATATTAAGGTCTTGATCTTAGTATCTTATCAAAGATACTTTTACATGGTATCAGAGCCTCGTTGAAGAAGGAGGATCGTGCATCTTCTCACTTGCAAAGTACCTCGAAAAACGTGCTCTCAAGTTGGTGAAGTTTTGAAGTTAACCATCTCCTTCGGGCAATATTTTAGAAGCAACTTTTGTCAAGAAAGGTTTGAAAATCCTTTAAGGTGCACATTATTTTCTATCTTTCTTCCTCTCTAATGGGTGAAAAAGACTCTCATTTCTCCCTTGGTTTTAATCTTAGTGGTTCAAATTACCATGTTTGGGCCGGCAATATGGAGGCCCATATCAAAGGGAAAGGCCTTTGGGGTTATGTTCAAGGTTCCATATCGGAACCCGAACCCAAACTTACTATCATAGAGAAAGGGGATATTAAGATTTTTGAAGGTGAAGATAGACAAAAGGCCCTAGAAGAATATTCCAAAAGGCATGATGAGTGGGAGATGAAGAACTTCAAAATCTTGTCTTGGATTTTTTCATCTGTTGAAACCAAGATCAATGCCAACATCATTAAGTTTAAAAGGGCCTCTGAAGCTTGATTGTACCTTGAGAAAATGTATACTTCAAGGGACTTATCTCACAAATATTATCTCCAAAAGAAAGCTTTGACCCTTCAACAAACGATTTGTCTATTCGAGAATATTTTGCCAAACTATCATCTATTTGGGATGAGCTTGCTATGCTCGAACCAAAATGGAGCGGAGAAGCTATTGAATTAAGACACAAACAACTAGAGAAAGATCAATTCTTCAACTTTCTAAATGGTCTTAAACCCGAATTTGAGCAAATTCGGTCCTCTCTTCTATCCGCCTTCACATCTCCTTCTATTGAAGATGTTATCACCAAGCTAAGTGGTGAGGAAACCCGTATGGGGATTAGTAAAAATAATCCGAGCATCCTTGCTACACCTTCTCAAAATGATTATGAAGCGGTTAATGTTGTGTCAAGACCCAGAAATAATTTGAAGACCTACAAACTGCCCCATTTCAAAAATCAAGGACAAGGAGGAAATGATCGATATGGAAAAAGGGACTATAGCAAGTTAACTTGCCATTTTTGTAAAGAACCGGGGCATATCAAACCCATTTGTCCCAAATGGAAGAAGTTTCTTTTTGCGACTTTAGCATCCCAACCAGAAGAACGACCTTCTTCATCAAATGAGTCTCTTTCGCTTCAACAGATTGTGGATGCTCTTCAACCTCTTCTCAAAGGAGGCATTTCTGGAGCCGCTATGTCATCCTCCTCCTCTCTCGGTAAGACATCTTGGCTCCTAGATTCCGGTGCCTCATTTCATATGACTTCAAGTTCTTGTTTTCTTTCTGATTATTCTAAAAATTTTCTTTTATCTTTTGTCTCAACGGCGGATGGAACACCTCTTGAAATTAAAGGAATGGACAATTTTGAAAAACAAGACTTCTTTATTCCAAAAATTCATCTTATACCAAAACTAAACTTAAATTTACTTTCCGTTTCTCAACTCTCGAACTATGGTTGCGATATAAAATTTTCTTCTGATAAATGTTGGATACAGGATCGCCAGTCCGGGAAGTTGATTGGGGAAGGCTCTAGGAGAGGAGACCTCTACTATGTTGATTTTCTCAAAATTCCCAAGAATCAATTTTGTAATGTTGCTCAAAACAAAGATATTCATGTATGGCATAAGAGATTGGGTCATCCCAACATTGTTAAAATCTCTTATTTGCCTTTTATTAAGCATCTTTGTAATGAAAATTTTGTTTGTAATGAATGTATTCTTAGGAAAATGAAAAGTCTTCTTTTTTCTCAAAGATCCATGTTTACAACAAAATCTTTTGAAATTGTTCACTTCGATGTATTGGGTTCGGCTCCGGTGATATCTAAGGAAGGTTTCTCATACTATGTTATCTTTGTGGACGATTTCGCTAGATTTAGTTGGATATACTTTCTTAAACATAAACATGAAGTTTTTTCAACTTTTAAAACATTTCATATGATGGTTTTAAATCAATTCAATGGAAATTTAAAAATCCTTAGAACCAATTCGGGTGGCGAATATCTTTCCAATGAATTCAAAAGTTATCTTGAAAATCATGGTATTCTTCATCAAAAGTCTTGTCCTAAAACTCCCCAACAAAATGGGTTGGCTGAACGAAAACATAGGCATATTATTGAAACAACACGAAGTTTGCTCATTTCACAAAATATTCCGAAAAAACTTTGGGTTGAGGCAGCCCTTACTTTTGTCTATCTCATAAATAGACTTTCATCTAAAAACTTGAACAAGATTTCTCCATTTGAAAAATTATACGAAAAAGAACCTGATTATAGCAGGTTAAGGGTTTTTGGATGTAAGTATTTTGTCCTTACTGATAAAAATGACAAACTCTTCCCTAAGGCCATTCCTTGTGCCTTTCTTAGTTATTCTGAAACTCAAAAAGGCTTTCGTTGCTATGATATTAAAAGTGATAAACTATATGTTTCCAGAAATGTTAGTTTCTTGGAAAATATTAGTGGTTTCGAAAAACTTGAATCTAATGACAAAAATATAGACTATTCCTTTCTGTTTGATTTATTGACAGAAGATGATGATTCTAGTGATGACGAATCAAATCAAAATGACCTAAGTAATAATGAAACCTATTCTGAGCCCTCAACGCTTCATCAACATATCAACGAAGAACCGCATACAGATCCCATAACCTACTCTCATAGAGATAGGAATACTTTCAAAAGTACCCTCGAAAGATATGATGATAGCGAGACTTCTCCTCTGAGTGAGGAAAACCTTCGTAGGACCGAAAGACCAAGAAAACCCCCTTCTAGGTTCATCTCATATGAGTCTTTTTCACCTAAATATAGAGCTTGTCTAAGCGCCATTCACTCTTACATAGAACCTAGGAACTTCGAGGAAGCACGAAAATGTCCAGAATGGATAGTCGCATTTATGATTTTTTAAATATTTAACTCTAAAATTTATGATTTTTTAAAAAATCACATTAGAATTACTTATTAAAACTTTGGTTAAATAGATTGGGCGAGTTACAGGTGATAATAGTAAATTCTATTCTATTAGACAAAATAAAAAATCAATGTCTAGCATTATTACATGAAAATCATAATTAATACAAAAATAAATGTCATCAGAGTTTCACAAGACATTCTAAGAATTATGCGATCTCATGACTCCATCCCTTGCGATACCCGCAATTGCTCCATGAAGTTTATTCACTTCCTGAAAAAGAATATAATTGAGAGGGTCAGACTACACCCAGTCTGAGTAAGCAGCATACTATCAATATGTGTGTGCGCAGTGTCAAAATATTTTTTTGGTTTGCAGACCTGATTTGCTCCCAAACCTGCCTGATTGATTTTTGTTTTCTACGTGCAACGTGTTAGTTGAATTCTTTTCTTCGTTCTTTTAGTGTTTAGATTGCATTGTAATTTAGATTTCAATTTTTTTTAGTAAATATAATTAGATTTTTTCCTGAAATTTCTATATATTTGATATTTTTTCCTGCAAACTAGTAGTTGTTATTTTGGAAATCTAGTTGGTGTGTGCGTTTTGCGTTGCTTGTTTTGTGTGTTTTGCATGTGGATTCATGTGTACGAAAAAAATGTCATCACTAGGGTCACACCCTTGAAAAGTAAAAAGATCTAGTCCGTCAAAAAAGGAGCCTTGCAAATTTTTGCTTTTCTTTATTTTTACTTTTTAGGGCCACTAGTCATTTAATTGGGTTGTAATAATTTCTAATTTCTACTCGACTATTATAATAGGGTAGAACATTTTTTTTGTTCTTTTACTTAAGGCAATAAAGATTTTGTCATTTTGTGGGATTCAAAAACTTTTAAACACATTTCCTATGCTCGACCTAGACTTCACCACTAGTGTGAACCAAAATTTTAAGATTTGGTGCACGGTTTACATAAACGATTTTCATTGAAAAATATTTTTAAAAAATTACTTTCATGAATAGTTGCATCAAATTTTTGGCATCGTTGCTGGGAACGGCGATTTAAAACTCAGTACTCACTTTATTGCCTTTTTTGTGTATATTTAGGATTATTAGTTTGCTTTTGCACTTTATTAGGATTGTGTAGTTTAATTTCCTATTGATATTTAGGATTGCTTAGTTTGCTTGTGTTTATTATTTATTATTGCCAGAACCACGCTGAGTATAAAACATAGAGCCTGTTTACTTTTTTTGCACAACCCACCTATTAGGGTATCATCTTAGGTGACTGTGCATGTAATTTGCTTTGAAGTTCTATATCTGCATTGAGTGATGGTTGTTTATTTCTAGTTTTATTTTACTTTTACTTGCTTTTGTAGTGTGCTTTGATCGCGATTGCGTGCTAGGATAATTAGAAAACTAAACTTTTAGAACGTTTGTTGCATTGGGTCTCAATTCTATGGTTTATGCAAGGGCGACGTTCTTCAGGCTCAGAGCTTATAGATGCTATCGAGAATCTTGAACTCATCCTTAAGAGAGCTCATAGGACCAGAACTATGGCAAAAAATTTGCTTTAGTTCATCCCCTAAGAGAGTACTTCGTCTCTACATAGTACAATCCAGTGTCCTGCATAGTGAGACCCACTATAAAAGCACCACAATATAAAATTAAGGCCAGCATTATCCAGAAGCTGCCCTCCTTCTATAACCTTAGCAATAAGGATCCTTAATGTCATCTCAATAAGTTTTTAGAGATCTACTCTACAATGCAGATCAATAATTTTGGAGATGATGCATTGAGGTTGACTCTTTTCCTGTTCTTCCTCAAAGATAAAGCGAAGCATTGGCTGAAGTCTTTGGATACAGTCCATATTACCACTTAGGACATAATGCAAAAGGAATTTCTGAAGAAATATTTCTCAATTTGTAAGACGAACCAATTTCATAAGGCTATCACCAGCTTTACGCAAATTGAGGGAGAATAATTTTATAAAATATGAGAGAGGATAAAAGATCTTCTCTGAAAGTGCCTCCACCACGAGGTGCTTCGATCACAACTGGTGTAATATTTCTATGATGGCCTGACTGAAAAGAATCGACAGATGGTTGATGAAGCCTGTAGAGGCACCTTCACGCTAAAGAGTGAGGATGAAGTGTGGGCCTTATTCGAGACCCTGAGTGAAAATTCTATGCACCACGCTTCAGCCTCTTGAGTAAAAAAGGCAGCACCTGCCATTGTTGGAGCAAAGAAGGCTGACATGTATGAGATAGGGATACACCTTAAGTTGCAAAACAAGGTTGGCCTACTGACCTAGAAATTGAATCAGTTGTTGTCAAATCCCTCCCAAACCATGCAGGTGTGTGCATTGTGTGCTAGCTCAACAGACCATGTACTTGATTGCTTTGCGGCACTATAATACCTTAAATTTGTGCAAGAGCAAGTTCAGGTGGCATAAGGTTTTGCCAAGTCCGCGAACAACCCATTTTTAAAGACCTATAACCCAGGTTGACGAAACCAACCCAACTTCTCGTGGAGAAATCCCTAACAACTCCATGCCCCTTCCCAAACCCAAGTCAGACCAGGTGGCTACTAATCAAGCTACCAAAGGCCTAGTTTTCCTCAGGCTCAACCCTTGTTTAGCCAACCTCAGTCCCAAGAGCCTACATCTAGTCAGACCTTTGAGGATAAAATGCTTCAGGCTTTTGCGGACATCAAGGCAAACCTGAATTCCCATACCCAATCCATAGCAAAGTTGGAAACACAGATGGGACAACTTGCCGAGACGCCAAGCAGGCAAAGTGAGGGGGACATTGCTTAGTCAACCCATGGTCAACCTTAGGAGAAAGGAATTGATTCATGGCCTGCACTTGACTGTTGCACACCAAGAGCAGGCTCAGGCTATTGCCATCTTTAGGAGTGAGAAGGAGTTCCATGGAACAAGGGAGACTGCAGAAGAATTTAAGAGACAGACTAGTGAGTAGTCGGTCCCTTTGGATATGCCACAGGAAAGTGGGAGGGCTCCTCTACCTGAGCCTTCCAGATCATATATATCCAAGGCCCCCTTTCCTGAAGCGTTAGAGAAGTCAAAGTCGTTTGACAAACAAGGGGTGAAGATGCAGGAGATGCTTAAGATTTTCAAGCACGTTCAGATTAACCTCCCCTTGTTGAATGTCATTCAACAAGTCCATGTATATACAAAGTTCTTGAAAAAACTTTATATGTAGAAAATGAAGTTGAGGGCCAATGTATCGAAGAATATTTATTTGACTAAGCAGGATAGTGTGGTGTTACAACACCAAACTCCTCCTAAGTTTAAGGACCCAGGGGCTTCGATTATCTCGTGTGTCATTGGAAAGATCACTGTCGGACATGATTTGCTTGACCTTGGGGCAAGTGTGAATATCTTATTGGGTTTCTTTTATGATGCATTCGGGCTAAAGGAGATAAAATGTACGCCAATGACCCTGCAGCTGACAAATAGATCGATCAAGGTCCCATAAGAGATTTTTGAGGACGTAGGTCAAGGTAGAGGATTTCTACTTTCTTATAGACTTTATCATTTTGGATATGGAGGGAGTTGATGAGGTTAGGCAGACACCCATCATCTTGGGATGACCCTTCTTAGCTACTATCAATACATGCATTAATTGCTGCATAGAAGTGATGGATGTATCATTCGGCAACATAAAGATGCGACTAAACATTTTCAATGCAGTGATGGGCCCTACGGGTGAAGATGCTTGCTTCCAGGTCAATTTAGTTCAGGACATGGTAGAAGTAGAGTCGTTATGGACATTGAGCGATCCACCTCAGGAGGATGATGATGAATCACTCGAGGAAGATTGTTCTAGTTTGATTGATAGATTGTTAGGTGAGTTGCAATGAACCTGGCACTTTGAGCCCCTCCCAGATTTGGCAGAGAAACCTATAAAACCTTCAATTGAGAACCCGCCTGAACTTGAGCTGAAACCTTTACCAGCTTCGCTCAAGTACGATTTCTTAGGAAAAGAATAACTCTACCTGTTATTATTTCAGCAGACCTGACGAGCACTCATGAGTGCCAGCTTCTGCAGGTTTTACATGAGCATAAAGAGGCGATCAATTGGTTTGTGGTACTTCTCAAGAGGATAGACCTATTCTTTTGCATGCATTGTATCATCATGGAAGAGGGCGCTAAACCCTTTAGAGAAATGCAAAGGAGGTTGAATCCTCACATGAAGAAGGTAGTGAAAAAGGAGGTAGTTAAGTGGTTGAATGTAAGGATCATTTATTCCATCTTGGACAGTCAATGGGTGAGTCCAACTTAGGTTGTCCCCAAGAAATCTAGGCTCACCGTCACCATCAATGATAAAGGAGAGAGCGTCCCTACAAGGATTACCACAAGGTGGGGAGTTTGTATCGACTATCAAAAACTAAACAATGTAATGTGGAAAGATCATTTTCCGTTGTCGTTCATTGACCAAATATTAGAACAACTTGCTGGCCAACACTATTTTTGTTTTCTGGATGGCTATTCAAGATATAATCAAGTGGTCGTTTACTTTGAGGATCAAAAGACTATGTTCACCTGTTTATGTGGCACCTTCGCTTTCAGGAGAATGTCGTTCGAGGTCTGTAATGCCCCGACAATATTTCAAAGGTGCATGATGGCTATTTTCTCCCATATGGTAGATGATGTTCTTAAAATTTCCATAGACGACTTCTTAGTATATGGCTCTTCATTTGATGATTATATTTAGAAGTTATTGAGGGTGCTCAAGCGATGTATGAAGACAAATATTGTGCTTAGTTGGGAGAAGAGTCATTTTATGGTTTGGCAAGGGATTGTTCAGGGACACATTGTGTCCGAGAAGAGGATCGAAGTCGATAAAGCTAAAGTGAAGTCTATTGCGAAACTCTCTCCACCGACCTTTGTACGATAAGTGTGATCATTTTTAGGGCATGCAGGATTTTATAGGCAGTTCATCAAAGACTTCAGCAAAATCTCATGACTGCTTTGTAACCTACTTTCCAAGGATCAACCCTTCTATTTTGATGATGTCTATCTGAAGGCATTTCTATCTCTAAAGGAGGCTCTCACCCCAATTAGTCAGTGTCCTTTAAAATCATGTGTGATGCATTTGATTATGCGGTTAGAGCCATTCTTGGCCAGAAGATTGAAAAGAAAGTCTTATGTTATTTATTACACTAGCAGAACCCTCTCGGATGCTCAGATGAACTACACTACAACTAAGAAGGAATTGCTAGCTGTAGTTTTTACATTAAAAAAATTTTGTTCATATTTATTTGGCTCCAAGGTCGTTGTTTACTAGGATCATACCACTCTGTAGTATTTGATGAGTAAAAAGGATACCAAACCGCATCTCATCCGTTGGATCCTTCTTCTACAAGAATTTGATCTCGAGATTCGAGACAAGAGTGAATGTGAGAATCTTGTAGAAGATCATCTATCCAGACTGACAGTGGAGTCATCTACTAATCAGGTACATATTGATGATTCATTTTTTAATGAACAACTTTTGTATGTTAAGCGTATGCCTTGGTTCGTAGACATCATTAATTATTTGGTGACAGGAAGGTTTCTTGTGCATTGGAACAAAAATGAGAAAGATTAATTTATGGCGCAGGTGAAACATTACTTCTGAGAAGATCTAGAGTTATTCAAGCTATGTTCGAATCAAATGATTAGAAAGTGCATTCAAAAGGAGGAGATTGAATCAGTTTTGGCTTTTTGTCATTCCCTGGTCTATGGAGGTCATTTTTTCAGTCGAAAGACTGCAACCAAGGTCCTCTAATTTGGATTCTGATGGATGACACTGCATAGAGATTCACATGAGTTCTGCAAGAGATGCTTGTTATGCCAGCAAATGGAGAATATTTCTAAATGCAATATGATGCCCATGCTCCCCATTTTTGTTGTTGAGATCTTTGATGTTTGGGGCATCGATTTTATGGGTCCCTTTTCACCTTCTTTCAGAAATGTTTATATCTTGGTGGTAGTATATTATGTGTCCAAGTGGGTTGAAGTTGTGGCTACCCGAACCAATGATCATAAAGCAGTGCTTAAGTTTATTAAGCACATCTTTAGCAGGTTTTGCGTTCCGAGAGCTATTATCAGTGATAAAGGCAAATATTTCAAGAATGTACATGTTGCTTCCTTACTTAAGAAGTATCTGGTATATCATCGAATAGCTACACCATAACATCCGTAGACTAGTAGCCAAGTCGAGGTTTCCAACAGAGAGATCAAACAACTTCTTGAAAAGACAGTCAGGATAGACCAAAAGGATTGGTTTCAGTGCTTAAATAATGCATTATGAGCATATAAAACTGCTTTCAAGACTTCGATTGGCATGTCCCCTTACCGGTTGCTATTCAAAAAACCATGTCATCTCCCTTTTGAATTGAAACATAGGGCCTATTGGGCGATAAAGAAATTCAATTTTGACATGGCTCAAGCTGGAACAGAATGGAAGGTTTAATTGAGCAAACTCAAGGAGTTGTGAAACAACGCTTATGAGAGTGCCAAAATTTACAATGCTTGAACTAAGAATTTTCATGATAAGCATATTTTGAGAAAGTAGTACGAGCTTGGTCATAAAGTTTAACTCTTTAATTCATGACTCCAATTGTTTCCAGGGAAGCTGAAGTCAAAATGAGATGGCCCGTTCATAGTCCAGGAAGTATTTCCACATGGTGCAGTTCATATTATGGACCCAAGAATAGGCTGGAATTTCAAGGTCAATGGGCAAAGGCTGAGGCCCTGCATTTCTGATATCGCTACAAATAGGGATATCGAGGTCATTGACCTCATGGATGTGTAAAGAAGCATGCAATGTATATTATGTAAGATTAGGATTTATTTTTAGTTACTTCATAGTTTTATGAATATTTCTTTTTTTGGTTTATGTGTACGAATGATAGATCATGTATAATACATTTTACTTCTTTGATAGTGTTTATGAGTTATAGGTGATAGGACAACTTCCAACATATACATCAGGAGATATCTATCCCTTCGCTTGTGTGTCTTTTGTTTCTTAGTGTGCATTCATTTTTTTCCATATAAGCATAGAGGAGTGCCACTGAGGACTGTGTCATTCAAGCATGGGAGAGGGTGTATACCCAATTTTTTTTTTCTGTCCATGAATTTATTCTGATAAAAACTCATAAAAATTAGGCTTTTAAGAAATGAGTTTTAAGCTTATATGAATGCTTTACATAATCTAACATTTTAGAGAATTTTTAAGCCCCCCCAAAAAAAATTCTCACACTAATCTAGAAAGCGTGGACATTTATGTGGATTTCAAAAAAAGGATGGTAGATGAATGTTAGAGTTTATTCTGAATCACAAGTATGAATATGCATAAATTTTTTTGAAAAACTAAGCAAATGAAAAATATTAAAAATAAGAGCTTAAAAGAAAAAAAGATCATACGTTTAGCGGTGTGATGTCTTCAATATTTTCTAGTAGCTGGGCTCAGACACAAGTTGAAGTGTTTGACTTTCATGTCAAAAAGGATAATGAAGAAGATCACTTCTTTGTCTAAGTCAATATCTGTGGCATATTTGGTTCAAGCAAGTAGAGCTTGAGGGGTGTTTACACCTGGTGCCCTAAAGTCATTTGGTTTGGGAGCCACCGGCCCAAAAGCTCGTTACATAGACTTTATAGAGAACCTAAGAGATGTTGACATGGCACATGACAAGAAGAAAGCTATATATAGAACTATAAAAGTATAAGGTCTAGTGACTCAAACAAACAATTAAGTCTAAGGGATACTTTGTATCTAGTGTCTTAAGGTCATCTGGCCTAGGAGTCACTGACCCAAAGCTCGTTACACGGGTCACGAAAACTTGAAAATGGATATAGTGCTCAATTGAAAAAAAAATCAAAGTGTAAAAAGTGAAAGAGAAAAAGAAAGAGAAAGTATAATGTGAGCTTAATGAAAATTTCATTGCTTAGATAGAATTATGAAAAACTGTGCAGAAAATATATAAGTGAGGATAAATAAGCAATAACATGAGTGTACTTGATTATCTGAGAATAAAGTATAAATAATTATAATTTTTAGAAAAGTAAAACAAAAGGTTTTTCTTCTATGGTGGCATGTGAAAACTCTAAATATGTTGTAAACGTGTAATTGCATGAAATGTTATTTAGATGAATTTCTTAACTGCCTAATACTTTTTAAATTTAAACTTAGATATATACATGACATAAATGTTTGTGGGTAGTATCACTACAAACCCTCACGAGACCTGACTCGTCCACTAGGGTAACTCAGGAGTTTAAAGCGTTTGTTGCATATGTTAAATGCAATCGTGATTCCTACGAAAGTGAGTTAGGTTTGATTTGCATGTTTTGTTTTATTTTTGTTAAGGGGCAGTTTGCTCGAGGACTAGAAAATGATAAGCATGGAGGAATTTGATCATGCATAATTTTATGCATATTATATACATTTTTATGTGCATGATTAATTGCAAAAATAGATTAATAACCCTTGTTTATCAACGTTTGGCAGGGCATTACTTAGTTTTGAGAAAAAGTGAAAAATCACACAAAGTGAAATCCACTTGAGTGGTTTTTGAAAATTTAATTTCTTTTAACAACCTTTTTAAAATTATTTTTCTTTAATGTAGCTCTTTTGAATTTATTAAAAATTAGTAGAGTTTTAAAAAAAAATTCTAACCCTAGTTTTAGTTATAAATAATAATAATTAAGAAGAGGGGGCGTCTTCTCTTGAAAAACACGCTAGCCCCTTCTCTCCTTCCTCTCTCTCTCTCTCTCAACCGTCAATTCTCCCTCGTCTCTTCTCTTTTCTTTCTCCTATTTCTTCTTCTCCACTTCCCCTTTCCTCGTTAACGTCTCCTTGTTTCATCGGAGTGCACGCGCAAGCTTGAAGAAAGACCATCTCTTTTCTTAACCTCTCTTTCGAAAGAACCCAAGTATGTTTCTTCTCCCCCATTTCACGTTAAATTAGTGTATATAATTGATTCTTTACTTCTGCCATTTAGTTTTAAATCTACTGAAATAAAGCTTTGTGATTAAATTCCATTCACGCATAGATCAATTTTCTTCTTTTTGTTTACTTGGTTCAATGAAAAACATAAAATAAATTTTTATATCAGGCCATTAAGCATCTATGCATCTAGATCAGTCCATCTGATCGTCCAATCAGATCTGATCAAATATTCTTTTTGAAGCCTGATCGGCTAAGGAAGTGTAACACCTGCCCTGATTCGATCTGCGGATTAGACCTGCAGTGTATATCTGATCAATAGTTCGAATCAGACACACAAGAATAGCCAAGCACTGATCTCGTCAGATCAGATCACACACCCCATGGGTTGCATTAATCTGATCTGCCCAGGCCACTGCTGCAACTACCCGATTCAGATCTATCTAGTTGCAGACTGGAGAATCCCTTGCTCACTCTGATCTAGCAGATTCGATCAGATTTATCTTTAGATCTGATTGGAACCCAGCTTTTTAGCTAAGGGTTACGTAGATCAGATAAGTCGATTTGGACCGAAGCCAACCAGATCTGTCAAATTTGCATAACTTCTTAAGTCTGGTTGAAATATTTCTTTTTGGTTCACAAACTTCCAAACCTGCCTGCATTTTCGTGCGGGCTTGTTGTTAGTAGCATTCACGTGTTAGATATTTTTTTTAACAACTAGTCGTGCTTAACCTCACTGATTCCATCTCGACTAAGGTTAAACCCGATCAACAATAGAGTTACACGAATACCAGCCTGCTGAACGATGTTAAAAAGTGAATCAGACCAAATTTGGTCAGCATTGGGTTGTAGGTTAAATTGATGCATAGCTGATCCATGATTTGGGAGTATCTCAAAGTCGGAAGCCTAAGTGATTGCTGATTGATTTCTGTTTTCTACGTGCAACGTGTTAATTGAATTCTTTCTTCGTTCTTTTAGTGTTTAGATTGCATCATAGTTTAGATTTTGATTTTTTTTGTAGTAAATGTAATTAGATTATTCCATGAAATTTATGTAGATCTAATATTTTTTCCTGCAAACTAATAGTTGTTATTTTGGAAATCTAGTTGGTGAGTGCATTTTGTGTTGCTTGTTTTGCGTGTTTTGCAGGTGGATTCATGTGTGCGAAGAAAGTGTCATCACTAGGGTAGCGCCCATGCGAAATAAAAAGAGCTAGTCCGTCAAAGAAGGAGCCCTGCAAATTTTTGCTTTTCTTTATTTTTATTTTTTAGGGGCACTGGCTATTTAATTGGGTTGTAATAATTTTTAATTTCTGCTCGACTATTGTAATAGGGTAGAATGTTTTGTTTATTCTTTTACTCAAGGCAATAAAGAGTTGTCATCTTTGTGGGATACAAAAGCTTTTAAACACGTTCTCTGTGTTTGACCCGGACTTCATCACTAGTGTGAACCAAAATTTTAAGATTTGGCGCGAGGTTTACGTAAACGATTTTCATTGAAAAATATCTTTTAAAAAAATACTTCCATGAATAGTTGCATCACTCGCCCTTCCTCTTCCCGATCGCAATCAGGTATGTCGTACGATGAGAGTTGTTTAGGGTTGGTTTTGACTTGTTTTGGTTTCATTTTTGAAAGGTTTATTGGGTTTCAATTTTGGGTTTTTCGTTTAACATGAATCTTTTTTGTAAGTTATTTGATGTGGTATAAGTAGTGGGCTATTGAATGATGGCAGTTTATCTTTTGTTTCGGTTTTGGGTTTTTAGTTTTTGAAAATATTCGCTAGTTGCTTATTATTATTTTTTTTTGCATACTATTAACCGAGAATTATAATCAACATAAAGGTACAATAATTCATTGTTTTCATGCTAAGATTAGATGCCATGATATTGTAGTTCACAGTATGTAGACATTGAACTTATGACTTTGATAATTCAGATCATACTCACAGGGCTAATGAAAAAGAAAAACTGATCTCAAAAAGAAAAAACTAAGAAAAATAAGTGAATTCTTCAGTTACTATTCTCTGTTGGATGATGGTGGTTTTTCTTTTGTTTCGGTTTTGGGTTTTTAGTTTCTGTAAATATTTGCTAGCGGGTTACTTTTTTTCAGACTATTATTCGAGGATTATAATCAATTTAAATGTATAATAATTCATTATTTTCATGCCAAGGAACTATTTTTTGTTGGATGCCATGATATTGTAGTTCACACTATGTAGACATTTAACTTGGGACTTTGATAATTCAGATCATAATCATAAGGCTATTGAAAAAGAAAAACTAATCTTAAAAAGATAAAACTAAAAAAAAAAATGAATGAATTCTTAGCTATTCTTTGTTTGGCAGATGGGTCATATATTTGAGTTAGAGTCAGTCTCTCTTTAGCTGTATAATCATTGCAACTAGGATGTAAATCTTGATTCATATTAAACGAAGGTGCATTTGAGTCCTTTGCTTTGGTTCTATCTGCAGTTTCTGCAAGAAAATTTAACCGATCCCAACTTGGATCATTACCAGCTTTTGACAATGAATCCTGAATTGAATGTTCACTACCATATTCTGCAATATGAGAATATCCATCATCACCTGTGACCCGCTGAAATAAGCAGGTAGAATCAATTTTAATAGCGCAAGTTTTCATGTAATGTTTGTGAAATTCCTTATAAATGATTTATCACATTAGGAGCCTTTTACTTACCAGAACACAGATGTAAAGATATGCTTGTATATGTTTTTGTTATCACAAGGATAAAAAACATTACACGGATCATAGCCTTGAACTAGAGCTGCCTTTGACATTGATATTATTAGCTAAGGAGGAAAATGTTTTCATGCATAAACAAAGAAGCCAAAATGTTCTCATGCTACACAAACAAGCCAAAAATTTTCTTTTGGAGAACTTTTCTTAAGCAAAACTTTCTTTTCCTATCAGAGTTTTTCTCGCTTCCAAACTTGCCCTAAGAGTGCAATATTTCTAACAACCAATACAATTTCCTTAAAATGCGATATGTTCAAAATATCCCGTATTTTGAAAATATCATGCTTTTATCATGTTACTAATGCAATATTTATCAATGTTGCCGGAATCAGTATCGACATTGAATCAACCGATCGATTCCCATTCTGAACTGAATTAAATTGAATCGACCAATTTTTAACCAGTCGATGACCCATGTCACAAAAACTATATATATTTTTATGTATTTTTTAAATTTAAATGTACCGGTATTTTTTCTGAGATGTTAGCTGCGGCGGTCTTAAATTACGCCAGAGAGGTAGTCGTCATTTTAAAAGTAAGACTGCGACCAAGCTGACGCTCGGTCCTGGCTCCAAACCTTACAGCCACCACCGTCTCCGGCCACCACTAGCGGCCAATATCCGGCCACTTCCGCCGGCTGCCGAATACGATTCCTTCCCGCACCGCCACCCCATGTAATCTCTGGTAAGTCTTCCCCTTTATTCCTCCTCTCCTTTTTCTCCCCCTCTCCCCCTTCCCTTTTCGTTACCTTAAACCATAAAGTAGTCGTCGAATCTAGGGTTAGCATCTCCCTTTAGGTCCATCTAGATCAACTCTTAAATGGTGTTCAATGATCCTTGCGTCGGAGGTTAGGGTTTGGGTTGGGAATAGGGTTTCTCTCGGGAATAGTGTTGGTGACCGCGTCCCGTGGTGGGGTTTTGAGCAGTCTGTTGCACTATATGCTTCCTAGAAGGAGGGACGGAGATGGCGATGGCGACGTCAACACGGAAAGCTTGGTAAAGAAGCACCGCGTCGACTGCTTGATCGCAACGGGGAACAACAACAGCCACAGCTTGGAGACGATGGCCTGCAACGACGGGAACCCGCCCGACATCGACGAGGATCTGCACAGCAGGCAGCTCGCCGTCTACGGGAGGGAGACGATGCGCAGGCTCGCGGCATCGAGCGTCCTCATCTCCGGGATGCAGGGCCTTGGCGCCGAAGTGGGTGCGTTCTTGAACTTCTTCTCCTCTTCTTTTGCCCTTGCCCAAATTGTTTGTGGTTGATCTGAGTGATGTGAGACACTCAGGGTTATGCCGATGCTATTTAAGGGAGGTTGTGATTGTCTATGAAATTGGCCAGATCTTGGGAAATGGATATGCATAATTGCCCCTACATTTTCTCTGTATATTCCACTTTCTTGTATATCAAAACTTTTCGAGTTGTGGTCGATCAATTCAAAATCGGAAACATGCTTCTTAGTGTATTTCCATGATCTGCGCTTTGTTTT
Source organism: Nuphar pumila (assembly GCF_984573655.1). Lineage (NCBI taxonomy): Eukaryota > Viridiplantae > Streptophyta > Magnoliopsida > Nymphaeales > Nymphaeaceae > Nuphar > Nuphar pumila. The sequence continues at coordinate 134,095,246 of NC_143251.1, forward strand.
AGAGGATTGCGATTTTGTTTAAGGGAATTTTGGTCTAAAGTTTTGGACTGGAATGAACGGTGCCGTTTTATAGGGATCTTTTTATGATTTTGGGAGCATTTGTTATCTTGGAAATTATCTTACCTTCCAAATCATTGCCAGATTGCATGATGAAATGTTGCTTCTGACACTTTTTTGTTTCATGGAACTGAAAGCCGATTCCACATGATCGATACTGTTGTTTGATTACTGAATGTGTATATTTCGTGAAAAGCGAGGTAGGGCCAATCTTAACCAGTACCTAAGGCTGCACATCTTTTGCTTTATGTGGAATATGAGTTCTATAGTTTATGTAATCCACAAAAGAAAATTTTCGGGTTGAGCTTTTAATTTCACTGCAGTTGATAACTTTTCTTTACTTCTTACTAGGATGCCTTTAAGCAGAAGAAATTTGAGAATCGGTTTGGTAGTTATCAACTTCCATGGTTGTGATTCGTGCACACACATGTGTGTGTGTGTGTGTGTGTGTGTGTGTGTGTGTGTGTGTGTGTGTGTGTGTGTGTGTGTGTGTGTTTGTTTTCTCTGTTCTCCTTCTCCTTGTGTTTATTTCAATTACACAGTTTTATATACAGTGATTGTTATATGATTTTTTGGTTGGTGCAGCAAACAACCTTATACTTCTGATTGTGTCTCTCTATTCTCCTTCTCCTTGTGTGTATTTCAACTATACAGTTTTATTTACAGTAATTGTTATATTGTTTCTTGGTTGTTGCAGCAAATAACCTTGTGAGTGTGTCTCTCTGTTCTCCTTCTCCTGGTGTTTATTTCAACAATACAGTCTATGTACAGTGATTCTTATTTTGTCTCTTGCTTGGTTCAGCAAAGAACCTTATACTTGCTGGTGTGAAGTCTATCACTTTGCACGATGAAGGATCAGTTGAGCTGTGGGATTTATCTAGCAACTTTCTGTTCTCCGAGGAAGATGTTGGCAAGAATCGTGCATTGGCCTCTGTGCAGAAGCTGCAGGAGCTGAATACTGCTGTAGTTATATATACTTTGACATCACAGATCTCTAAAAAGCAGCTATCTTGTTTTCAGGCAATTTCCATCATCCCTTGGGAAAACTCAACTTTTTCTTCTTTCCTCCTTACTCAATGCTTCTTTCTTTTTTATTTTTTAGGTTCTTGTCTTCTGCAGTTGTTTATTGCGAATTTTGGTTGTAATTCCTCATAAGATATGCTTATTCCATTATACTCTTGTGGAAATTTTTATGCTTGTAACGTTCTTTGAGAGAGAGAGAGAGAGAGAGAGAGAGAGAGAGAGAGAGAGAGAGAGAGAGAGAGAGAGAGAGAGAGAGAGAGAGATTTTTGCAGTTTTATGTTTATACAACAATATATATGGATGATATCATTAATGTTTTAGGTTTATAGAGTTTTGGAATGTATGTCAACATGTGAATTGTGATTGTATGGAGAGACCTTGAGTAAGGGAGCTAGAGATTTATTTTCTCCCTTGTTGAGAATTTGGAGCTTATTTACTTCCTTTGGTGCAACTCATTTCATGTTAATCTACAGGCTATACCATGTCTTGTGTTTTTGTCACTTTAGCTGGATTTTATGGATTTGAATGGTTGACAGTACATCACGACATATGTTTGGTAGTTTGTCCAGTGTTCTATTGTAAAATTAATTGAATTCGGCTTGACATTAAACACCCATAACAATGCATAATGTTCTGGTATGTGGTAGTTTTCTTTTAATAACATTGGATACTAGAGGAATAAGCAGTTGGTACTTTTGAGCTGGTTTCAATTAAGTGTAATAAATTGGTTTTTTATTATGTTATGGTGTAATTTTCACTTGTAATATTATTCTTATTTATCACTTGTATTAAAGGTAAAACAATAAAATACCCCTAGAGGTCATTAGATTCCTTTATATACTGAAGTAGGATGTCTCTAGTGAAGCAACCTTTTGGACTCCTTTCCACCCACTTGTGTGGTTTACCTTCTTACTTCTCTCTCTTCTTTGCATCAGTAAAGAACCAAGCCTCTTGCAGGTGAAGCATAAACCCTGATACTCCTCAATAATAAAGTATTTAGCTGTTCCAGCAGTATTATCTGTATAATAAGTGAATAATCATGCTGTGGATAGTCGACTGCATCATTCAGAATTAGCACTTAATTGAGCATTTTGATAAAGTCAATGATTATTGGATATACATGTTTAAGTTACTGTCAAGATTTTTCCTTTTTTTTAACTTAATGACGATATTTGGCCTTGGTATCAAATTTGTGGATCTATAGCATTATTATACTATTTGTGGACTTGAACATTTAACTGTATCTTCACACAATATCATCTGGACTCTTATGTTTGTAGCTTCTCTGCCTTTTCCTTTGTCATGCTATACATTAAGGTGTATTCAGTCAGATGTTCTTGGCGATTCCATGGTTATCTTTTTGCTGCATGGTTACTTGGATGTTAGTTGTGGCTGAAAATCCACAATGTCTTTTTCATGATCATTATACTGTAGCTGCATGAAATACTTCTATATTCACATGATATACATAAGATTCCATTTTCCTTTAAGCGCTGTATCTTCGAATATATTATTTGCTTCTTCACATCCTGGATCATTCCTTTTTGGTCAGAATTTTGCATCCGTCTGAAGATGTAGTCAATGGAAGTTCTTGTATGTTCCAACTCATAGGAGCAAAGCGAAGTCCATGCAAAGGTAGATTTGCTTCGATATAAGATTGTTGCATTCAGGCACTAGTGAAGGTTATATGTGTATTGTCTTGAGCAAAGAAAACTTTGTTACTTGTGTCTAATGACAATATTTTTGCGTATCATGATAAACAAAAACTGGAGGATTTGTGATTCTCATGTGAAGTGGCACCTAAAATGTCTAGTTGCAACTGATTAGGGTGGTAATGGAATGAATTTATAGAAACATTGATTAGCTATATCTTGCTTAGTTTCTGTGATATTGAGATTACTGATAGCACATGGTGTGATGATCTACAAGGATAACTTTGATAACAGAGTACAAGGAGGAAACTTTTGAATGAATCTTTTGGCGTATTCTTTAGTGGCCTGAAGCAATGCCCATATAGAGTTAGCTAAATGAAGTTAAGAAATGTAGAAAACTGGTAAAGGCTTGGAGGGAGGCTTTGAGAGTTGATGGGAATGAATGTGTAATTACTTGTGGGTTGAAATCCTGAGAATTTTATTCTTACAGATACCTCTTATGTGAAAGTGCAAGGTATAGCTGTGATGGTGGTGGTGGTGATGGCAAAGAAGAAGATGATGATGAAAACACGAGCCTGAAATTTTGTGTTTGGGAATATGTTGTGAGGGTCGGCTGTAGGATTCAAGTACATTTGGGTTTTCCTTTAGGAATAAAGTAGGGGCTCTGGTTGCATGATTGCAAGGAATGATTTAGTAATGATGGCCTCATTTACTGCTTGTGTTAGAAAGAGGTTTATTGTTTTTATTCTGAGGCCTGATAAGTTTTATGCCTTCTGACCTGTTTGCATATGCATACAAAATCATGTTCACATACTGATACTGATGTAAGTTCTGCTGTTTTATTCATTTTATAACAAAGTAATGCATATTAGTCCTCTAAGTATTTTTTATAGGAAGTTTTCTAAGTACTTATTAACCATATTTCAAATAATTGTCTTCACTAGTTGACTCTTCTAGTTCTTAGTCTTCTAAGTATTTTTTATAGGAAGTTTTCTAAATACTTATTAACCATATTTCAAATAATTGTCTTCGCTAGTTGACTCTTCTAGTTCTGCAGATGGCATTGCACAGATTCTATTAGATTCTAATGTCAACCTGGACTCTACTGTTGGCACTCTAATCTGGCTGAACCTGACCATATTGTGCCAATCTAACCTGATCTTGTGCATGATTGAGTCGGGTGTTTTTTTTTTGAAGAGAAAACACTTCAGATAAACAAAAAATGGGGACCAGGTTGACTAGGAAAAACAGGGCAAACACAACACGCAGAAGAAGAAAAAAAATAGAATGCAGCAGGTCCAATTCTTATGAGTGTCCGGAGTGAATTTTCACCATCTATCTTGTGCAATAATTCGATCTCAAAATTGATTTTCCTGACAAGAGGCTGCAGGTCTGACTTTGAGTCCTAAAAGATGCCTGAACTTTTTCTCCAGGCACTTTATCCAGCAAGCTGTATGCAGCCACCACACCACAACATAGCCGAGAGAGGCTACATCATTTTCTTTCAAATCAGCCAGAAGACGGGACACATATTATGGAAATGATGATCTTATCAATCAGTTTTAACCAAGCCCTTGAAAAGTTCTTGAAAGCTGTTTCAAGTTCAAAACAAGTGGAGATTTCTCAGCCTTTCACACATAAGAAATCTGATGGCCATGAAAATACCCCTGCTTTTAAGATTATCCCGAGTTGTTGATCCAATTATTGAGATCAGCCAAGCCAACACCCTTACATGAGGAGAGGCCTCCAGTCCCCATCTTCGGGAAGACAGGCATGCCAAGTTCCAAGCCTGCATGATAGCATGACTTAGCCATTACAAAGAATTCTCTCTGTCTAATTTTAATTTAGATAGAAGAGACATGATTGAAGCATCCCCTAAGTCTGAATCATAAGGATCTTAGCATTCAAAGAACTATTGTGTGATCAACAATCAGTAGCCTTGCAACTTTCTATATTCCAATGTTAACTAGTGCCACAAACATAGATGGCAAAGAGCGTGAATCAGCCCAAGGGACGGCCAAAAAGCAATCTTATTACCCTTGCCCAAATTAGCTTCAATACTCTTTCTGAAGGATGGCAAACATTGAGCTGACCTTTCCGAACCCTTGGCCTATTAGCACATCTATATATGGATGCCAATTCTAAGACCAATCTTGCAACTAATACTTTGGTTTTAACTATGTCACACGGACTCGGCTCCAAGGTCGCCGCACTCGCGTCGACACGCACCGACACGGGTGCGGCTCGGACTCGGTCAACCCGACCCTGGGTGTGGTCAACGCACCCAGGGTCATTTTGGTCCATTTTTTGGAAATTTTTTTTTTTGAATTTTTTTTAAAATTTTCTGGGCTACAGCTGTAAGGAAAAAAACCCATCACAACTAAAAAACCTGTACACTTTCAAGTTTTAAGTACAGAATGGGCACAACTCAAGTTTTTGTGGTTTTTTCCTGTACGAAGAAAGTGAATTATTACAGTGTATGAAGAAAGTGCCCAAAAGTGAATTATTCCTGTATGAAGAAAGTGTACAGAATGCCTTCACAACTCATCACCTGTCCCCTAATGGGCACAACTTTGACTGAGTCTTATATATATATATATATATATATTTTTTATTTTTTTTTAATATATATATAGCCGAGTCCCCGTGTCCAAAATTTTTGAAATTGCGCCGCACCCGTGTCGCACTCGCACCCGCACCCGCACCCATGTGACATAGGGTTTTAATAACTTATCCCACCAGCTATCTTTTTGATACACCCTTTTTTGTAATAATTGGTTGTTCAATAGGCCCTTTTTCTTCTTCTTTTTTTCACTCATAGCCCCCTAACTCCATCATTTAACTTGTTTTGTGCAAAACAAGTGAGAACTTACTGCCCCGCCGCATCAAATTATGAAACAACATTGATGTTCTTTCTCCATTCACTTATTGAATTTAATGGCATTATAGAGAATGTGGCTAAAATGAGATCAATTAAAGTGATCCTTCCCATTTGTGATAAATAATGAGTAGGTCAATTCTGAAGCTGTCATGGCCCGATCTTCCATTTCTGCGGGAGTAACTCCTTACAATAACCAAACTGAATGGATTTCAGTGTATTTCTGCACTATGTTACCAAGACCACATTTGAAAATACACTGCTTACATTTTTATCTGCTCTGCTGTGTTGAACAGTAGCAGTCATTTGGGCTCATGCACTGCTAGCCCATACAACTCTGGAAAAATCTTTAACAAAGCTGCTTACTATGTGCAGTTCCAAACAGAAATATGTCATCATTGAACAACTAAGTGAGATAGAGGTGATATACCATGTGCTAAAAGCCCCTGAAATGAAAACTGCTATCCACTTCATTGTTCAACAAAAGGCTAAAGTAACCTTCTTCAACAATGTTGAATAGCAATGGAGATACGGAATCTCTTCTCAAAGCCCCTTTTCTGGTCTAAAATATTCCTTAACCTTTCTGTGAAGTGAAACAATGCCAATTACTTTGGAGTGAATTTCATTATATTAGGTCTCCACCAGTGTTGTGAAAAGCGTTGAGGCGTAGTGAGGCGCTCTACCAAAATTTGAGGCGAGGCGTAAAGCGTAAGCCTCAATTTTTTTTAAACTTTAAAAAAATATAAAAAGTATCTAAAATTATAAAAAAATAAAAAATGCTTTATTGATGAAGTAACTACCAACAAGAAATAAAAAATCTCTAATAAATACTGAAAAAATATGAGATTAACATGTAAAAGTAATATTAATGCAACAACTTGATCTATGGAAGTATCTAAGAAATAAAATATGAGCATTCATTCAATAAAAAATTAACATTAACAACGAAATGCATATTAGCATTAACAACACCATGTCATAATTAGAAAATGAATGTTAGCATTAACAACAAAATATTAATATATTTGTCCAAAACTCTTCAAAATGAGTGTTAACATTCACAATTACAAATAAAAGACCCCAAAAAACATATAAATGCTCATATCTCTATGATATGAATTAGGGCTTAGGCTCTTATTGTGTCTCATCATCATCAATATTTAAGTCTTCAATGTCATCATCTGAGGAATCCATATAAATAGGTTCTCCTTCATCTTCATTGTCTGACACTTCATCATCTGCACTTGCTTCCTCCACATCCTCGATCACTTCTTTTGCTTTTTTTTTTCTTCAATAAAAAATTATGTATTAAATACTTATTTTATGTAATTAAAAAAATATATTTATATTCATAGCAAGGTAAAAGGAATATAGTTTTACCTTGATCTTTTAAAGACCTATCTTGCCTAGAACCACTTTGTGAATCATGGGGTGAAATGACTTTTTCAATAGGCACATGCTCAATGACATTTATGTCGAAGTTCGGATCCAACCATGAATCCTCCAACCAATTGGGATCACTAGGCAACACTGGATCTTTCTTCTCCACAATCCACTCATCGTCTGAGTCTATATGATCTAGACATATAGGGTCTTTGGTAGCCCTCCTCCTCATATTTCTTTCTCTTAATTTCATATTGTACATTACAAAAACCAATGCATTAATCTTCGCTTGTTCAAGTCTATTTCTCCGTTTTGTATGCAACTATATTTTTAAATCATTGATAATCAATTATAAGATAATTACACTTATAAAAATATATTTCAAAAATAAAATACAAAATCATAAACCAATGAGAAAGCACTCCAATTTCTCTCACAGCCTAATGCACTGCACGTCAAACTTAGAATTCGATTTGCAAAATTCATCAACTCACTGTCTCTCTACCAAACAACCCCTTTGCTTTTTTAAATGCATCGATTTGTGTTGTGATTTTCAACCGAACATTTGCATCAGAAACCAATTTTTTAACACAATCATAAAAGCCACTCATAACTTCTCCATCCGGGTTGAAGTTGTCAACATAATGAAAATGAGGATTTAAATAATAGGCAGCTGCACGCAAAGGCTTATGAAGTTGCAAGTCCCATCGTCTATCAATGATATCCCAAATATGTTTATATTTTTTTTCAACCTTGTTAGGGTTTGAAGCAATTTCCTCCTTTGCTCTATCCGTTGCCTCGTACAAAAATCCCATAGCAGGCTCATCTGCATCTACCAATCTACTAATCACAACACTTTCACGAGCGACAGTGTAACTTTAATTGCTTATGATATGGCAACCCAAAACTTATGATCATTAAGAACAATATAAGAAATGATCTTAACATCAGATTTCTTATAATAATTAGATGATCTAAAATTTGAAGACAAGAACATCGATTTCAACTCTTTCTTATAAATCTAATACTATGAAGTGTGAGATATGTTATAGCAAAACGAGTGACGACTGAACATATTTCTTTTTTCTTTGTGAATTTTCTCATCAAATTTAATAGCCATGCATGACTATAGATATATCTTATAATTTTTTTTGCCTTTTACACTGTATTTTTAAAAATTGATATCTTTCCAATATCTTCTAGCATAAGATCCAAGCAATGTGTCGCACATGGTATCCAAAAACATGTTTTTCCTGCTATTAACATATTTTCAGCTGCCACATAATTTGGTGCATTATCTGTAATGAATTGCACCACATTACTTTCACCAACTTCTTTAACAACTTCTTTAAATAACTTACACAAATTTGCACCAGTTTTTTCCATGTCGCTGATGTCAGCGGACTTAAAAAATACTGTTTCAGATGAACTGTTCACAAGAAAATTAATTAAGTTTCTTCCTTTTTCATCTATCCAACCATCTGCTATAATGCTGCAACCAACCTTTGGTTATTTCTTTTTGAACTCTTTTAAAATTTCGTTAGTACAATATATCTCGTCTTTCAAAATCCATGTTCTGATCTCGTGATAAGAAGGCGGTTTGAACCCTCGCCCATAATTTGCAATAGCTTCTACCATTGCATCAAAATATGGAGTGTTGCAAAGATTAAATGATAAGGCATTTACATAAAAAAATCTACCAATGGTACGACATACATTTTTTCTTTCGTCCCCTTTGAAAGTAGTGTTTATTATGGTTTGTCGTGCTTCTTTATTCACAAAGAGGTCTATAGGACCACCTGTGTTTGTTTTTGCATCACTACATGATCCACTGGTTTCTTTGTGCATATTATCGTTTGATGATGATCCAAAATAAACACTCCTCCCGATATCCAACTTGTTTTGTTTTTCCTCTTGTTTCTTTTGCTTCTGATCCTTTAGATGATTCTGAAAAAATCTTTTCACATCAGGTGGAATCGCTTCGCACATGCTTACACCATGTTTTGTGTGAGATAAGTGATGCTTTAACCTATAAATGCCTCATGTAGTCTGTTTATCACAGTAATTGCAAATTACATGTCCTACGAGTTTGGGTTCTTTAGTGAGATTTGAAACTTTAACTCTATGATCCCATCCTACGTCTTTTCCCATTGTTCCACTGCAAAAATACATATAAGAAAATATATATTAACACAAAAAATTAGATTACAAGTACCATTCTTTGATAAAAGATACATTCAAAATAATAGAAGAAGATTTTGCTGCATTTTATAATTCAATAATTCAATAGTCAACAAATGCACAAACAAACAATAAACTAATAGTAGTTGCAATCTGAATAATGAATACAAACATGCTTGTGTATATGAGAAACCAATAAGTGCACAAGATCCTCTTTAACCAAAAAACGTGAACTAAGCAGAGATCATACAAAAGGAATCACAAAAGCGTGGCTCATGTAAAAAGCTTGACCTTAGCCAAATCTTTGAGTTGTTCATGATGAGTTGTGGAGCCTGATTCAGAGTTTTTGCCCTTGCAGGAAGGGGGGTCCGGGGGCTCCCCCCAGCGCGGGTTCCAGAAGAATTTTTTTTGGGCTTATGTTTGAGACCCGATTTCTTATGGATCAGAACCAACTTGTTTAGGTTTAGGGCTGTCGCCCTTTTCTTATATAAATTCTTTTTTTTCTTTCTAAAGAAATGAAGTGAATGATGACTTAGAGGATCAATCAAATTCTAAAATGTGCATTTAATACTTAAAATTTATAATAACAAACATATATCATAATTATCACAAAATATTAAAAACAAAAACAAAAACCGATTCAGGCCGATTTTCAACAAATCAGTGAAGTGTCGATTTGACTAAAATTATGCTGATTCGATTTTGTTTTAACAAAAAAAAATGATCCCACCCATGTCAATGTCATCACAAGGATGGATGATGCTCAACAAGTTGCCCTCCTATACAGACAAACTGGAAAAGAGACATGAAGAGCATCAGTATGTCAAGGAAAAACATATAATAGAATGTGATAATTCTTCATATATATAAACAAAATATGGTGCATTGAACATGGTTTTTATGTCGACCAAAACATCATATACAGAAATGCGCACTGTCAACAAAGTCTTAAGATTTGACATAGCCAATTGACTGGATGAAAATAATTTTTTTTTGGAAAGGACTCTAGTAGGATATAAGAGCAACTCAGAGCTAGATGAGCATTTGGAAATGAGTGATAAAGGTAGCCTGAGACTTACCTGCGCAAGCTACCTTGAGGAAGACGTGTAAATGGGCTGAGAATGAGAAGAAGAAGAAGAAGAAGAAGAAGAAGAAGAGGAGGAGAATGAGAGAGAAAGAGAAAAAACTAGAAACAAGAGAGAGAGCATACCTATTTCGGGGCTCCACCATGAGAGAGCGAGAGAATGCTGTGAGAGCCGAGAGCGAGACTGCTGTGAGAGCTGCTGTGAGAGAGACTGCTGTGAAAAAAAAAGAGGGGCTTAAAAATAAAGGCCCCCGACCCCTTTATGTTTAAGCCCTAATTTTGGTCAAAACCCTCATTTGACCAAAATTATTGAGGCATATGCGCCTCATCCTGAGGCGCGCCTCACCTCGAGGCGTGCACCTCAAGGCGTATGAGGCGCACGCCTCGGGCCTTTTACGCTTTACCCATACGCCTCAAGGCATAAAGCCCCTCACCTTGAGGCGAGGCACATTTTTTGCGCCTTGAGGCGCGTTTTTAATAACACTGGTCTCCACTTATACCATACACCATTTCCAGCATGCGGAGAACAAGAAACAACCACCTGATTGTGCAGAAGGCTTCCTCCATAGCTACCTTTAAAATGAAATCTTCATCCATGGGCACCTTGGTGGAGTAAATGATTTTTATTTGCAGTCATGGCAGATTCTTGAATTTTCCCTCCTAAAAATGAATTTTGTTTGAGTGGAGATGTTACATTGCTGATCACTTATTCAAGTCTATGTGTTAGGATCTTCAACGGTATCTTGTAGACTGATCCAAGACTGATCAAGGCAATAAAATTGGTTGAAATCTGGTTACATTCTATGTGTTGATTTTCTTTTGAATAAATAAATCAGGTTTTATTTTTATTGATTTCTTTTATAATCTTTTCATTTGCATGTTCTTCATCCATCATTCACCGCATCTACTTTGCTTTCATCCCACATGAAGCGAGAGAACTGAACTGGAAATCTGTTTGAATCAAGAACTTTATCAGCAGTTAAATGCTGCATTTCTGTGTTCAATTCTCCTTTTCAACATGGTGCCTCAAGCATGGTAGTCTGAGCAGTCAATAAATGGTAAATGACAACCCTTCCAAGTGACAATTACCTGCTGTATCCTTTCCAAACTAAGCGTTGAAGTATAGATACACTTTATTATGTAGAAACCTTGAAACCTTCTTCCTCCAATGACAATGGATTGCTGTGATTGATGCATATCCTTTCTGATGATGCTAAGTTGAAGAATTTTGTGCTTTGGTCCTCATTCTTCAGCCAAGATACTCGAGAAGTTGGTTCAATCGGATTTTGTCTCATTTACCATTCTTGAATGTCCTCTACTTTCTGTTGGATCTTCTCCTTCAAAGCTCCCCAGCTGGTTCTGAAATTTTATTTCCAATGATCAGATATTAGTTGATTTCTCCTAGCCTTCCAACTTAGCCCACTCTTTGCTTCTCCCTCCTATTTTCCAAATCTTCCTCATGATTCTAAATGTTGCCCAACTATATGTAAAGAAATGGAAGCCTCCAACAAGATGCTAAAGTGAACACACCAAAAGCCACAAATGGGCTCCATCACAAAACACACCAAAAGCCACAAATAGACTCACTCACAAAACCCACACAAGAGGCAACAACAAGAAGCTAAAATAAATAATATTTTATTGATAACCTTTATGCAAGAAACATACAAATGGGAAGGGGTTTCACCCCTATATATACACAAGCAGGAGGAGCTTCCAAAGAGACATTGGGAAAGACCCAACAACTCTAAATAGAGTCGTTGGACCTCCCCAATGTCTCTTTTGGTTGACTAGTTCAATTTAAACAAAAAAGAGAAAAATAAAGAAGAAAAATATATATTTATATATATAAATATAAATATAAATATAAATATATGTACAATTTTAACACTCTCCCTCAAACTTATAGTATAATAACCGAAAGTTTGTCTAATAGAAAGTGGAAACAGAGAGCAACAAGAGGTTTGGTGAAGAAATTTGCTAATTGGTATTCTAATGTAACATAAGGCAGATCGATGGTCCCATGTAGATACTCCTCTCGAACATTGTGACGATCCATTTCAATATATTTAGTACGTTAAGGAAAAGTACGATTGCTGGCAATGTAGATCGCACTCTTGTTGTCACAACACATGCAGGAGGCTCTGTCACTTGAGCTCCCATATCAGCCAACAACCTTCTGAGCTCGACTACCTCCATCGTTTTTGTTGTCATGGCCCGATATTTAACCTCAGTTGATGAAAGTGAAACATTCTGTTGCTTTTTGCATTGCCATGAAATTAGAGATTCACCTAAGAAAACATAAAAACCTTGGTTGAGTGTCTATCATTGGGATCACCTCCTCAGTCAGCATCAGTATAAGCAATTAAATCTAAAAAAGATAAAACAAACAAAAAGAGGCATAAAAAATGAAATTTTAATATATCTAATAATGTGCAAAACTGCTCCCATATGAAGAGAAGTGGGAGCATGCTGAAATTGACTAGCTGTATGTACAACGTGTGTTCTGTCAGGTCTAGTAATTGAAAGATGAGTGTTCCCTTAAGCTGTATGCTATGTCACAGGGATTCGGCTAGCAGGGTGCCGCACCCGTGTTGACGCGACTCGACGCGGGTGCGGGTGCGACACCGGGTGCGGTCAACCCGACCCTGGGTGCGTTGACCGCACCCAGGGCTATTTCGGCACACAAAAAGGCCCGCAGTTGCATCCACACGAAACCCCTCTAAAACTTCAAAATCTTTTCGATTTGGGTGTATTACAACCCATTGCAACTTGAAACAGAATACACCCTCAACAATCGTAATAAACCCTACCCTAAATCCCAAATTTTTGATTTGGGGATTCACGGCAAACCCAAACCCCCAATTTTTCGAGTTGAGAGTTACATCAAATCCAAAGCATGCTTGAAAACTCAGCAGTTGTGTGAAATCACAGTAAAACCTACCTTAACCGGCGAGGAGGCTGTTGTCGTGAGAGTGGAGGTCTGTCGGTGCCGCTACTGTCGAGCTCGGGCCGAGAAGGAGAACGAAAAAACAGAGGAAGATGAGAGGCAGGGGGAAAAAGAGATAGAGGGAAATGTAGAGGGCATCGATTGCTCCTGTTGGTGTGCGCAAGAACGAGAGCGTGGGAGGCAGAGAGTGGAATAGAAGGGGTTTGGGACCCCTATTTGAGGACGGTGGTCCATGAAAAGGTAGGAGCGATCCGTCCTCCTGGTGGCTATGCTCCGGCCCCCTCCCCCTTTGCGATTTCACCGTGCGGGAACCACCCTCGTTTTATCGAGCAACCCGTATCAGGTTGCCTTAAATTATACTTTTTTTTCCTCGTAGGGTACGGGCCGAGACCAAGACCCGGGATCCAGCAGCGAGGTGGATCCGCGGTTCTCTTGCGGTGTGGATCCGCATGTTGGATCCAACTGTGGATCCATACATTAAAATTATTTCTAGATTTTTAATATATGTTTATTATTACATTACTATTATTATTATTATTCCCTTTTCTAATATATATATATATATATATATATATATATTTATTTTTACATTTTTTGCCCCTACCGCACCCCCGCACCCAGGTTTTTTGGAAGTGCCGAATCCCCGCACCCGCACCCGCACCCATGTGACATAGGCTGTATGTAAGGAGTAGGATCTTTAAGTTCTCCATCATCAATTCACATCTTGATGTTGGCAATCTCAGAGGTATCAACTCTCCTACAGACCTAGAGACAATGTCAAAAACAAATTTAGACTGAGATAATAAATATCATCTAGGTGAGTAAGCAAATTCGATTCCTAAGAAATATTTTAAAAAGCCTAAATCTGTCATTTCAAAATGTTTTTTGAAAAGTTTTTTAATATTTTCAACTCTATGTTCATTTCTTCTAGTGATGATCATGTCGTCCACATAGAGAATAATAATAATAATAATAATACCTGTATCATAAATCTTAACAAACAGTGCAGTGTTAGTCAAACAAGTTCTAAATCCAATAGCAAGCATAACTCAACTAAACCAGTCATATCAAGCTTTTGGGACTTGTTTAAGTCCATAGATAGTCTTTTCCAAACGAAGAGCTTTACTTTAGGAATACTTATACCTGGTGGTGCCTCTATATAAACTTCTTTAACTAGGCTTCCATTAAGAAAAACATTTTTAACATCCATTTAAAATATAGGTCATTTTCGAACAAAGGCTAATGCTACTAGAGTTCTAACAATGGTCATTCTAGCGACTGGAGCAAATGTTTTCTCGTAATCAATGTCATATTCTTAAGAATATCCTTTGGCAACTAATTTGGCTTTATATCTTTCAAGAGTTTCATGACTCTTTGTTTAATATTGTATACCACCTACAACCTATATGTTTCTTTTCTTTTGGAACATCTTGAATGGTCCAAGTATTAGCCTTTTCTAAAGTTTCAAACTCTATTCTCATGGCTTCTACCAATTCAAAATGTTCTTTAGCTTGAGTATAGATTGAAGGTTCCACGTATGAATGAATTAATACAATAAATGCCTTGTATTTTGGAGAAAAAGAATCATAAGACACAAACTTTCCAGGTGGTTCAACATATTTCTCCAGTGCACATGGTTGGTTAAGGTCCCCATGCCTAGAATATTGTAAATAGTTTTTGTTCCTATGAGGTTGCTCTTCAGTAATTATATCATCATAACCATTATCAAGATTACATTCAGCTACTAGATTAAGACCACTATCCAGGTCACATTTATAATCACATTTTTCATGACTTGAACTTAAATCAAATAAAAAAGGATACTCATCTATTTCCTTCACCTTTTCAAAGTCAAAGAAGATTTCTTTTTGTAAAAAGGTCACATTACGTGAAAAATATAATTTTTTATTTTTAGGATCAAAGTACCCATAGCCTTTTTGGTTATCTGTATAACCCCAAAAGGCACAAAGAATAACACAAGGAGAGTGTTTATTATTTTTGTTAGTAAAAACAAAACATTTGCACCAAAAAATTCTTAGTGTATCATAATCAGGAGATACTGAAGGAGTTTTTCAATTGGTGTTATATTTTGCAAAGAAGAAAAAAGCATTCTATTTATGAGATACATAGCAGTTAGGGTTGCTTCAACCCAAAATTCTTTTGACACTTGATTTGCTATTAGTTGAGTTCTGGTTGTTTTCATAATATGTCTGTATTTTTGTTTAGCCAAACCATTTTGTTGTTGTGTATGAGGGCAAGATCTTTGACGTGTGATACCATGCAAATTTAGATAATCTTTAAATTCCTTTGATAAAAATTCTCCCCTGAATCTGTGTGGAAAATAGAAATATCATTTTCAAACTTATTTTTTACCAGGTTCTGAAATATTTGAAAATTTAAAAGACCTCGTATTTATGTTTGAGAAAGTAGATCCAGGTATATATAGAAAAATCATCAACAAAAATCACATAATATGCATATCCACCCTTTAATATAACTGGTGTTGACCCCCAAACATCTTAATGTATTTTAGATAATTTTTAAATTCCTTTGATAAAAATTCTTCCGCTGAATCTGTGTGGAAAATATAAATATCATTTTCAAACTTATTTTTGACCAGGTTGTGAAATATTTGAAAATGTGATAAGGCCTCATATTTATGTTTGAGAAAGTAGATCCAAGTATACATAGAAAATTCGTCAACAAAAATCACATAGTATGCATATCCACCCTTTGATATAACTGGTGTTGGCCCCTAAACATCTGAATGTATTAGCTCAAGTGGTCTAGAAGAAAAAAAGTGCTTTCTTAAAATGGTAATGTCTTCATTTTACCAAGAATACAGTCTTTACATGTAAAATTTTCAGAGTTACAATTTTTTTTAAACTTGAAAAGTGTTGAATTTTGGATACATTAGGATGAACACGTTATTTGTGCCATATATCCAACTCTAATTTCTTAACATTATAACAAAATATACCTTTGGGTATTTTCAAAAAATCCATTCAATATAGACCTTCTCTATGGCCTTCCCCAATCAACTTCTCTGACTTACGATCCTGTACCCAACATCCATCAGAAGAGGAGACATGATATCCATGGTTAGATATTTGTGAAACTATAAGAAAATTAAATTTAACTGAGGAATATATCTAACTTTTGAAATGGTAAATTGTTTGGACTTTTGTAAAATCTTTTCAAAATTCAGATAAAATTTTACTACTAGGGTACGAAGGGAAGCACCAGAATTAAGAAGTAAAGGAGTTTTACCAGGATCGGAGAAGGTTGAAACTACTTCTCCTGCTGAGGCTTTATTTGAAGAAGATACCCCTTTGAGAAGTTATTGGGGAATCTCCATAAATTGTAACATTGATACGAGTGCATCATTAGTTTCTTGTGAAGCGCCAACTGAAGCCACCTTATTTCCTCAATTTTTCTAAACTTTGGGCATTGAGGTTTAGTGTGCTCGGGTTCATGATTGTTATAACAAATAATTTTCTTCCTGTCATAATCATTGTCTTATTTTCAATAAGGCTTGTTATTATGCTCATTTCCTTATTTCCAATGAGGTGGCTTGTAGGACCTCATGTAGTTTCTTGGTCTAGAGACTGTCAAAACGAAGTTGTCTTCATGTTTCAAAGAGTGACCTTTTAGCTTATTCTCTTCCATACTCAATTCTTCAATAGTGTCAACAATAGAATGTACTTTTCCTCTATGAAGAAGAGCTGATTTTGTGCTTTCAAACTCCGGTCTCAAGCCATTTATAAATTGATAGACATGTTTCGTATTAAGTTGCTTTTGCCGGAGCTCTATATCCTCCGCGCAATGCTACTTAGGCTAAAAAATAGATAATTCTTATCAAAGTTCAGACAATTTATTGCAGTATTCCGTAATACTTTTGTCTTTTTGAGTCATTGTCCGAACTTTATTTTGAAGATTGCACAAATTAAGAATATCCTTAACAGAATACATATTCTTAAGGTATTCTCAAGCTTTGTTGACATCCTCAAATTTTGTGAGACTAGAGCATTTTTTACGCTATTGATTAACCAAGACATGATCTTGACATATCCCATTCTCCAATCTTTTCACTTTTTTTAAAAAGTGGTTAGTGCCTTGGTCTTCTCATCATCCGCAAGAAGCACTTTTTTTTCGTTTTCTACCGTTGTAAGGACTAGTCTAGGCTCCATATCGGAATCATCAATTAATCTCCATAATCCTTTTCACCATATGTGGTGTTTCATTATTGAAGACCACATTACAAAATTAATATCATTGAGTTTCATGGGTAGGATGGTGACTTTCTCATTATCATCCATCCTTACAAAGTAGAGAGAGAGAAGAAAAAAAAAGATAATAGATGAAAAAGAAAAGCGTAGTAGTACGAGCATACCACCACGAATGTACGAGCACTTGAATCATCAAGAAATTCTTTATTTCTCCCATGAGCACAAAAAATGAGGCAATACGCAATCCTTGAGAGTCAAGAGCGAACCTTGCTCTGATACCATGTAAAGAAATAGAAGCCTCCAACAAGATCCACCACAATGCTAAAGTGAGCACACCAAAAGCCACAAATGGGCTCACTCACAAAACCCACACAAGGGGCAAAAACAAGAAGCTAAAATAGATAATATTTTATTGATAACCTTTATGCAAGAAGCATACAAATTGGAAGGTGTTTCACCCTTATATATATGCAAGTAAGAGGAGATTTCAAAGCGACGTTGGGAGAGGCCCAACAGCTCTAAATAGATTCATTGGACCTCCCCAACATCTCTTTTGGTTGACTAGTCAACAAATGTTGGCTAGTTCAATTTAAACAAAAAGAGAAAAATAAAGGAGAAAAATATATATTTATATAAATAAATATATATATATATATTTATATAAGTAAATAAATAAATAAATATATATATATATATATATACAATTTTTAACACTATCTTCTTGGTTTTCCTACCACCAGTTAGCAACCAAAGTCCTCTAAGGACATGTGTTCCAATTTTGCATCTGAATAGTCGTTCCCAGACACAAGCTCCTCCCATTCTTAACAGGTGACACCATGAAGTGGTTCCAGCTGCGTCCAACCAAAAGGCAGTGAGAGATTTCTAGCATATTGATAAATGTATGAAATTTCTTCAAGCATGGTATAGAATGATTATTCAACCAAGAAAATTGTGGCCCCTCCCCCCAACCAACTAGTTCATGTTCCTCGATATTTTAGTATCCCTTCTATTTCTATATGATAATCTGTTTCACATCTTCGGAGGTAAGGATTGTGTTGAAGTCCCCACTCACATCAAGGGAGATGATAAGAACTGGTCACTAAACCATATACATCGATCATTGTAAAAGGTTTGCCCCTACATCAGAAAAAGTGCATATTGACAGAAAATTCTCTGACCAGTAAACATTTACCTTGTCATCCTTTCTTCCATGGTACTAGGTTTCCCTTGAAACTAACCACTTTCATGCCGTCTCTCTTACTCCAGTGCTAAGGTCCTAAGCTCAACTCATTCTTGAAGTGCAAACTACACTCTGTCAACATAAGTGGGCAGCTCCCCTTAAATGGTTCGAAAGCCTACTATTCTCCCTCCAAATTAGATTTAGGGCCTGTTTAGAATCTGTAGATGGGATAGGTGTTTATAGAGTTTATGCATTTGAAGAAGTGGCAGCTGCCAAATCCATGATTTAGTGTAAATACAAAGGAGAAAGGGCCTCACTTCCCATCCCAAATGCATAAACGCCCATCCCAGCGCTAAGATTCCAAAGAGGACCACCAAGGTAGTTTGACCAAGATTTTACCTCATGACCACCAAATGCATAAACACCCATCCAGTGTTGTGAAAAGTGTTGAGGCGTAGCGAGGTGCTCCACCAAAATCTAAGGCGAGGTGTAAGCCTCAAATTTTTTTAAACTTAAAAAAGCTATAAAAAATATCTAAAATTATAAATAAAAAAAATGCTTTATTGATGAAGCAACAACCAACAAGAAATAAAAAATCTCAAATAAATACTAAAAAATATGAGATTAACATGTTAAAGTAAAATTAATACAACAACATCTATCTAAGTATCTAAGAAATAAAATATGAGCATTCGTTCAATAAAAAATTAACATTAACAACGAAATGCATATTAGCATTAACATCATGCCCTAATTAGAAAATAAATGTTAGCATTAACAACCAAAACTCTTCAAAATGAGAGTGTGAACATTTACAATTACAAATGAAAGACCCCAAAAAACATATAAATGACCATATCTCTATGATATAAATTAGGGTCTAGGCTCTTCTTGTGTCTCGTCATCATCAATATTTAAGTCTTCAATGTCATCATCTGAGGAATCCATATAAATAGGTTCTCCTTTATCTTCATTCTCTGACACTTTATCGTCTGCACTTGCTTCCTCCACATTCTTGATCACTTTTTTTGCTTTTTTTTCCTTCAATAAATAATTATGTATTAAATACTTATTTTATGTAATTAAAAAAATATATTTATATTTATAGCAAGGTAAAAAGAATATAGCTTTACCTCGATCTCTTGAAGACCTGTCATGCCTAGAACCACTTTGTGAATCATGAGGTGAAGTGACTTTTTCAATAGGCACATGCTCAATGGCATTTATGTCGAAGTTCGGATCTAACCATGAATCCTCCAACCAATTGGGATCACTAGGCAACACTGGATCTTTCTTCTCCACAATCCACTCATCGTCTGAGTCTATATGATCTAGACATATAGGGTCTTTGGTAGCCCTCCTCATATTTCTTTCTCTTAATTTCATATTGTACATTACAAAAACCAATGCATTTATCTTCGCTTGTTCAAGTCTATTTTTCCGTTTTGTATGCAACTATAATTTTAAATCATTGATAATCAATTATAAGATAATTACACTTATAAAAATATATTTCAAAAATAAAATACAAAGTCATAAACCAATGAGAAAATACTCCAATTCCTCTCATAGCCCGATGCACTGCACGTCAACTCAAGATTTTTGTGCCCAAATGAACTCCACCAATCAACTGCATTCAAATAAAACCGTAAAAATTTGATAAAAACATTAAGAATGCCATAATTAATAAAAACATAAAAAATATTAACAAATAATAATATAATTTCTAACTTACTAGGACTTTTAAATTTTCTTGTTGTAACAGTTGTCTTTCTACCAAACAACCCCTTTGGCTTTTTAAATGCATCGATTTATGTTGTAATTTTCAACCGAACATTTGCATCAGAAACCAATTTTTCAACACAATTATAAAAGCCACTCATAACTTCTCCATCCGGGTTGAAGTTGTCAGCATAATGAAAATGAAGATTTAAATAATAGGCAGCTGCATGCAAAGGCTTATGAAGTTAAAAGTCCCATCGTCTATCAATGATATCCCAAATATGTTTATATTTTTTTTCAACTTTGTCAAGGTTTGAAGCAATTTCCTTTTTTGCTCTATCTATTGCCTCGTACAAAAATCCCACAGCAGGATCATCTGCATTCACTAATCGCAACACTTTCACGAGCGGCAGTGTAACTTTAATTGCATATGATATGACAACCAAAAACTTAATGATCATTAAGAACATTATAAGAAATGTTCTTAGCATCAGATTTTTTATAATAATTAGATGATCTAAAATTTGACGACAAAAACATCGACTTCAACTCTTTCTTATAACATCCAATATTATGAAGTGTGAGATATGTTATAGCAAAACGAGTGACGACTGGACGTAGAAGTTCTTTCTTCTTTGTGAACTTTCTAATCAAATTTAATACTCATACATGACTATAAATATATCTTGTAATTTTTTTTGCCTTTTCCACTGTATCTTTAAAAATCGATATCTTTCCAATATCTTCTAACATAAGATCTAAGCAATGCACCGCACATGGTGTTCAAAAACATGTTTTTCCTGCTATTAACATATTTTCAGCTGCCACATAATTTGGTGCATTATCTGTAATGAATTGCACATTACTTTCATCGACTTCTTTAACAACTTCTTTAAACAATTTACACAAATTTGCACAAGTTTTTTCCATGTCGCTGAAGTCAATGGACTTCAAAAATACTGTCTCAGATGAGCCGTTCACAAGAAAATTAATTAAGTTTCTTCCTTTTTCATCTGTCCATCCATCTGCTATAATGCTGCAACCAACCTTTGGCCATTCATTTTTGAACTCTTTTAAAATTTTGTGAGTACAATGTACCTCGTCCTTCAAAATCCAGGTTCTGATCTCGTGATATGAAGGTGGTTTGAACCCTCGCCCATAATTTGCAATAGCTTCTACCATTGCACTAAAATATGGACTATTGCGAAGATTAAATGATAAGGCATTTACATAAAAAAATCTACCAATGGTACGACATACATTTTTTTCTTTCGTCCCCTTTGAAAGTAGTGTTTATTGTGGTTTGTCGTGCTTCTTTATTCACAAAGAGGTCTATAGGACCACCTGTGATTGTTTTTGCATCACTACATGATCCATTGGTTTTCTTGTGCACATTATCGCCTGTTGATGATCCAAAATAAACACTCATTCCGATATCCAACTTGTTTTGTTCTTCCTCTTGTTTCTTTTGCTTCTGATCCTTTAGATGATTCTGAAAAAATCATTTCACATCAGGTGGAATCGCTTCGCACATGCTTACACCATGTTTTGTGCTAGATAAGTGATGCTTTAACCTATAAATGCCTCTTGTAGTCTATTTATGACAGTAATTGCAAATTACATGTCCTACAAGTTTGGGATCTTTAGTGAGATTTAGAACTTTAACTCTATGATCTCATCCTACATCTTTTTCCATTGTTCAAATGCAAAAATACATATAAAAAAATATATATTAACACAAAAAATTAGATTCAATAAGAATCAACATATATAAATTGAAAACTATCAATTACCTCTCTAGTCAAGATGCCTATCATACAGTGAATTCTACTTTCCTGATAACAGAAAATTAATGACTTTGTCTCCTATTATAAAACATGTAATCATACCCATTAGATGTGAAAACCATGCAGGCTTTAATCACTGTCTGTCCATATGGTAGAAGAAATTAAAATCCAAGTTGGGATCCAAGCATACAAATGTGTTTAACATTATATAATATCTTTAGGTTTAATCATATATGATATGCCATGCATTTAATTATTAGGATGGTGAAAAATCATACAGATCGATGAAGTTGCAAGAGTTGCCCAATCGTGTATTTCTTTTGCATGCAATTTGATGCAGTTTTGGATTTGGATGCAAGCCTTCAAATCAAAATGAACCTGATCATTAGCCAATCGTGACGGAATCCTACTAAATAAATTCAGATACGGTTGGTATCTGATCTCATATTCGAACTATTGACATCCCCACTTTAAACAAGACTATATATATATATATATATATATATATATATATATATATATATATATATATATATATTCTGGACTGTGTCATGTTTTACTCATATATTAATGGAAACAGAAAGGTGATTTATGAATATAGAACCAGGCACCCAAGTTTCAAAATCCTTTTCCTGGATCTGGTGTGAACCGGAAAGGGTTTCGTCCAATGATCCAGTCAAACTTAGATTTACATATTATTAGGGGCGTTGCAATCCGAAACAAGTTTCAAATTAATAAATGCAGCCGACTCAGATCTAAACCGCCCCCAACCGGCACCCTATTGTGTGTATCCAAAAAACTTGTGGTTCCTTGTTCAGACCAAAAGTTCAAATCCGTGGGTCAACTATGATCAGCCGAAGTGAGTCTTGAGTCATCAAAACACATTTCACGACACGTCTGTTTCAAGTGACCTGCCTTTCGTATGAAAGCCATACTCTTCGGAAAGCTCTCACGGTCGGTGGGATTACCGTGGGAAAGCCGTTTTCCCTATGGAGGAGCCATCCTAATCTCCAACCAAAAAAAAGTATAGAGACTGACAAAAGATGAAGTTGCAAGAGTTGCCCATGGGGGACTAAAACATCATACAGATCGATGGAAAACAGAGTCCTCATGTGTGAACATGAGAGAATGGATCCTCCCTCCTCTAGTGACCGTCCTGCCGGGCCTCCTTCCCTACCCGTCAAGGTGGTGGCATCACTCGAGCCCCACCGCCCAATCAAAGGTGGCTGCGCCACCATCGCCGGCTCCGTTCGATATCACCGCGGGGGGCTCGTTGGGCAGGGCCACAACCGACCGAAAGCAGCAGGAGGTCGCCGTCACGCTTGTTGTGCAACACGTGCTGAGAGAGAAGAGAGAACGAAAGGGAAAAGAGCATACCTGACCTTCGGGAGAGGGAGAGCGAGCGGGCGCAACGGTGGAAGTGGTGGCGACGTGGGTGACGTGGGCGAAGGAGGAGCGTGAAGAGAGGGAGAGCGAGTGGGAGAGGAGAGGGAGCGCGTGCGTGAAGGAGGAATGTGGGCCTCGGCTAGGTTAAAATTGCTTTTTAAGCAATGCTTAAAAAAACCCTATTTTGTGGTCAAATGAGTGCTTTGACCCTCATTTGACTATGAAAATTGAAGGCGTGTATGCCTCAGCGTGAGGCGCGCCTCAAGGCGTATGAGGCGCGCCTCAAGGCGTATGAGGCGCATGCCTCGGGGCTTTTGCGCTTTGTACGTGCGCCTCCAGGCATAAAGCCCCTCGCCTTGAGGCGAGGTGCACTTTTTGCACCTTGAGGCACATTTTTAATAACACTGTGTCCATCCTAGCACTAAGATTCCAAACATGCCCTTAATTAATAATGGCTCTCCCTCAAAATAGAATTGATCAATCTATTGTGAACAATGTTATTAAAAACGCGCCTCAAGGCGCAAAAACCGCGCCTCGTCTCAAGGCGAGGGGCTTTATGCCTTGAGGCGCATGAATAAAACGCAAAAACTCCAAGGCGTGCGCCTCATACGTCTTGAGGCGCACGCCTCGACGCGAGGCGCGCCTCAAAATGAGGCGTATACATACTGCTTTTGGTCAAATTAGGGTCAAAGCCCAGATTTGATTAAAAGTTAGGGTATAAACAAAGAGCGCCCGACCCTAATTAGGGTTTTATTTTTGCATTTTGTTTCTCTCTCTCTCTCTCACGCAACTTCTCTCTCTCTCTCTCGTCGTTCACACGCAGACTCTCTCTCATGGTTGAGCCCTGAAAATAGGTATGTTCTCTCTCACATGCCTGTTCTCTCTCTCTCTCTCTCGTCTCGTCTCGTCTCTCACATGCCTGTACTCTCTCTCGTCTCTCATGTATGTGACTGTGTGTATCACGTAGCTTCTCTCTCTCGTCGTTCACACTCGGGCTCTCTCTCTCGTGGTTGAGCCCAGAAAATAGGTACGTTGTCTCTCTCTCTCGTCTCTCACAAAAAAAATCTACGATATGCCAACATAATGATGGTAGCCACTAGCCAGCATTACGGAAACAATTATAAATTCTGAGAAAAATGTTGGCAAGCAACCAACAATTAGACAGCCCCATGCCAAGAAATCAGCTACCAGTTCGTAAATATTTTGGCGGTGTATAAGCAAGGTTCGTGCTATAATTCTTTCCATCTCTGCTGTTTTTCATAAGACCAAAGCAAGAAAGTCTTGGATCACCATCTTGCAAGTACAAATAAGAATATAAGCTGAAACACAACCACAACCATGTGTGCGTGCATGTGTGCATGCCCCACTAATGTTCTCAGGAAATTCTTGACAGGATAGTATTTAGGGGTAAAACTCATTTCTCCTGGAAAATATTGTGAGCAAGTCGTGAAGCTGTCTGTGCACCTGTGCATGCTCCACTGGTCTCAAGAAATTCTTAGGGAGATTTTAAAATTCACTTCTCCTAGAGAAAAAAATTGCGAACAAATCAATGATGCTATACAGGGACTCTGCAAGCTATAAACAAAGTCCAAAATTTCCAGCTATTTCCAGCCTCTTCCAGTTGAGAGAAGGGCACGTTCTCTCAATTAAACAACTCCGACTAAATGGGACCAACAAACTTTTCTAATACAGGATTCTTGCTGCACTTGAGACAAGCATATGTTATTACCTGATCAAAGAGAACTCTCTATGCATTGAGATCATGATACAATGGATGACCTTCACTACTACAATAGTCCAAAGCCTCGGCCATATAAAGAGCAACTCGTAGGTGCATAGCCCACTCAATTGTCTGTGTTTCCCCTAAAACAAAACAAACAAACATGAGAGAGCATTAGAGATGAAAACCATCTTGAAGATAAACTCATTCATAGAGTTCTAAAACTAAGAGAATACAACAAATATCACACACATACATACACAAAATTAACATTGCAGTGCCTAAAATCTGTGTACTTTTGTATAGTCCTGCAGTACACAAATATTGAAATTTATGCTTGACATCACAAGTGGGAAAAGATCACTGAGTATACAAACCAAATTGACATGGATTTATAATAGGGATAAAAAATAAACATGAAATTTTGAAATTAATTAAATATCCTAATACACACTTTTAATCATGGTTATTTAAGCCATTGAATTTATCAAAGCACATTAATCATTGAAATATAAAAAACTATGGGAACATAAAAAGAAGCAACAGAAGTTGCTGCAGGAAGAAATATGCTCTTTAAAATGACTGACTTCTTCATGTAAGATTCTAACCCGACATCTAGGTTTCCTTCCAATGATGGTAAGAGAACAAATAAACAGACATCAGTTTGCTTATTTGTAGGAAACTTGATCAGCATATTGTTACTCTGTTTCAAGTTTGCATTATGTTACTCTGTTTTATTATTTAAATATGTTGATTCATGTTGGACTGTTACTCCCGCTGATCTTTTAAGCTGATTTTTATATTCAATTTAGATGGGAGATAAATACTTTCTGTCTCCCCTTTTTAGTTTTTCCATGGGTTCTTTCTTTCTTCTTACTTCTTTTCTTGATGCTATTTTTTACATTTTAATTTGTCCATCGGAAGCCATTGATTTTATAAAATCTGTGTGTATGTGACTGTGTGTCATGCATGGTTGCATGCTACGAAGGAATTTGAACTTTGCAAGTGTGTTATCTTTTTAGTGGCAAGTAATTCAAATTGGTTCCTAAATAAAAAAAATTTAAACTAACAATTTTCTAGTTCTCACTGACTTTGTTTGTTTGTGTTTCCATTAGTTTTCAATTTATATATATTGATTCTTATTGTATTTTTGCAGTTGAACAATGGGAAGAGATGTAGGATGGGATCATGGAGTTAAAGTTCCAAATCTCACTAAAGATCCTAAACTCGTAGGACATGTAATTTGCAATTACTGTCATAAACAGACTACGAGAGGCATCTATAGGTTAAAAAATTACTTAGCTGGTACAAAACATGGTGTAAGCATGTGCGAAACCGTTCCACCTGATGTGAAGAGATTTTTTCAGAATCATTTAAAGGATCAGAAGCAAAAGAAACAAGAGGAAGAACAAAACAAGTTGGATATCGAGAGAAGTGTTTATTTTGGATCATCAACCGACGATAATGTGAATAAAGAAACCAGTGGATCATGTAGTGATGCAAAAACAAGCACAGGTGGTCCTATGGACCTCTTTGTAAATAAAGAAACACGACAAACCACAATAAACACTGCTTTCAAAAGGGATGAAAGAAAAAATGTATGTCGTGCCATTGGTAGATTTTTTTATGCAAATGCCTTATCATTTAATCTTCGCAATAGTCCATATTTTGGTGCAATGGTAGAAGCTATTGCAAATTATGGGCGAGGGTTCAAACCACCTTTTTATCACGAGATCAGAACGTGGATTTTGAATGACGATGTTGATTGTACTCACGAAATTTTAAAAGAGTTAAAAAAAGAATGACCAATGGTTGGTTGCAGCATTATGGCAGATGGTTGAACATATGGAAAAAGAAGAATCTTAATTAATTTTCTTGTGAACAACTCATCTGGAAAAGTATTTTTGAAGTCTGTTGACATAAGCGACATAGAAAAAACTGGTGCAAATTTGTGTAAGTTATTTGAAGAAGTTGTTAAAGAAGTTGGTGAAAGTAACGTAGTGCAATTCATTACAGATAATGCACCAAATTATGTTGCAGCTGGAAATATGCTAACAAC
Source organism: Nuphar pumila (assembly GCF_984573655.1). Taxonomy (NCBI): domain Eukaryota; kingdom Viridiplantae; phylum Streptophyta; class Magnoliopsida; order Nymphaeales; family Nymphaeaceae; genus Nuphar; species Nuphar pumila. The sequence continues at coordinate 134,122,537 of NC_143251.1, forward strand.
AGGAAAAACATGTTTTTGGACACCATGTGCAGCACATTGCTTGGATCTTATGTTAGAAGATATTGGAAAGATATCAATTTTTAAAGATACAGTGGAAAAGGCAAAAAAAATTACAAGATACATTTATAGTCATGCACGAGTATTAAATTTAATGAGAAAGTTCACAAAGAAGAAAGAACTTCTACGTCCTGCCGTCACTCGTTTTGCCACAACATATCTCACACTTCATAGTATTGGATGTTATAAGAAAGAGTTAAAGTCGATGTTCTTATCTTCAAATTTTAGATTATCTAATTACTATAAGAAATCTGATGCTAAAAACATTTCTTATATTGTTCTTAATAATCATAAGTTTTGGACTGCCATATCATATGCAATTAAAGCTACACTGCCTCTTATGAAAGTGTTGCGATTAGTTGATGCAGATGAACCTTCTATGGGATTTTTGTATGAGGCAATGGATAGAGCAAATGAAGAAATTGCTTCAAACCTTGACAAAGTTGAAAAAAAATAAATGCCATTGAGCATGTGCCTATTGAAAATGGATAGAGCAAAGGGGTTGTTTGGTAGAGAGACAACTGTTACAACAAGAAAATTAAAAAGTTCTGGTAAGTTTGCAATTATGTTGTTATTTGTCAATATTTTTTTTATGTTTTTGTTAATTATGACATTCTTAATGTTTTTATTATTTTTTATTGTTTTATTTGAATGCAGCTGATTGATGGAGTTCATTTCGACACGAAAATCTTGAGTTCATGAATTTTGCAATTCGAATTCTAAGTTTGACGTGCAGTGCATCGGGCTGTGAGAGAAATTAGAGTACTTTCTCATTGGTTTGTGACTTTGTATTTTTTTTTGAAATACATTTTTATAAGTTTAATTATCTTATAATTGATTATCAATGATTTGAAATTATAGGTACATACAAAATGAACGAATAGACTTGAACAAGAGAAGATGAATGCATTGGTTTTTGTAATGTACAATATGAACTTAAGAGAGAGAAATATGAGAAGGAGGGCTACCAAAGACCCTATATGTCTAGATCATATAGACTCAGACGATGAGTGGATTGTGGAGAAGGAAGATCCAGTGTTTCCTAGTGATCCCAATTGGTTGGAGGATTCATGGTTGGATCCAAACTTCAACATAAATGCCATTGAGCATGTGCCTATTAAAAATGTCACTTCACCTCATAATTTACAAAGTGGTTCTAGGCAAGAAAGGTCTTCAAGAGATCGAGGTAATGCTATATTCCTTTTACCTTGTTATGAATATAAGTGTATTTTTATAATTACATAAGTATTTAATACATAATTTTTTATTGAAGGAAAAAGAAAAGCAAAAGAAGTTACCGAGGACGTGGAGAAAGAAAGTGCAGACGATGAAGAGTCAGAGAATGAAGATGAAGGAGAACGTATTTATATGGATTTCTCAGATAATGACATTGAAGACTTAGATATTGATGATGACGAAACACAAGGAGCGTCTAGGCCCTAATTCATATTATAGAGCTATGTCTATTTATATGTTTTTTGGGTCTTTGAGTTGTAATTATGAATGTTAACACTTTCATTTTGAAGTGTTTTGGATAAATATATTAACATTTGGTTGTTAATGTTAACATGCATTTTCTAATTATGACATGATATTGTCAGTGCTAATATGCATTTTGTTGTTAATGTTAATTTTTTATTGAATGATTGCTCATATTTTATTTCTTAGATACTTACATAGATCAAGTTGTTGCATTAATATTACTTTTACATGTTAATCTCATATTTTTTATGTATTTATTTGAGATTTTTTATTTTTCGTTGGTTGTTGCTTCATCAATAAAGCATTTTTTATTTATTTATATTGTTAGATAATTTTATAGTTTTTTTAAGTTTTAATAATTTTTTTTTTGAGGCTTACGCTTTGCGCCTCGAGGCTTACGCCTCGCTACGCCTCAACGCTTTTCACAACACTGATTGTGAATTATCTCAATTTTCATTTATGACACAATGAAGATATCAAACCCCTAACACTGGACATTTGATAACTGATGATCATGGGCATTGAGCCCTCTATTATTCCAAGCTTCAATCTTCATGTCAGTGAATTTCATTTCCTCCTTTGCTATGTCACATGGGTGCGGGTGCGGGGGTGCGGCACTTTTAGAAAACCTGGGTGCGGGTGTGCGACACTTTCAGAAAACCTGGGTGCGGGGGTGCCGCAAAAATATAAAAAAATTATATATATAAAGTCCAAAAGTTGGACATAAATGACCCTGGGTGCATTGGCTGCACCCAGGGTCAGGTTGACCGCATCGGGTGCGGGTGCGACACCTAGTTGGAGAATCCCTGTGACATATAGGGCAAAAAAAAATTCTTGGCAATTTTTTTTAAGTCTGAGAATTGGACCAAAATGACCCTGGGTGCGTTGACCGCACCCAGGGTCAGGTTGACCGCACCCACACCCGCGTCGAGTCACGTCGACGCGGGTGCGGCACCCTGCTAGCCGAATCCCTGTGACTTAGCTCCTTTGTAAAAGTGAATTCCATTGCCTTTGCAATTCATTTCCTCCTTTGTAAAAGTGAATTCCATTGCCTCCTTTGCAAGGTGTTCATCTCGCAATAGATTGCGTATAAGATCCACAACCCTATATAGGCCACTGTTCTTCTTGCTTTCTAACTTTGCAATCTCCTTGGCCAGCAACTTTTTTCATCTGTGATCAGTTGAAATTCCATCTTTGTTATAATCTCTTGGCTAACAGAGAAACCCAACAACTTCACGGCCCTGAATAACATCCCAAGTAGACAGGCCTCATTTTGATTTGTCTCTAGTGCTTGGTCTGTGAAGAGAGGAGGGAAGGATCACACTTTTGACATCATCAAACTCAAAAGGGGAAAGGAGCACAATTTTGACATCATCAAAGAAAGATTTTTGGATCTCCACTGCATATCATATGGTGCCTGACTGGGCTGATGGGGGTCAGTGATTTGTACAGGGGAGATGAAGAACCATAAAATATTCATCTTGCAAATGGCAAGGCTTCTCACTATGGATGCAAACATCTCCTTTGCGACAAGTGATCTGGCAATCACGAACACCCAAATGCAAGAATAAAATGGCCGGAATCCACCAAGCAATGGTAAACCATGCCTCCCATTCTGTAGAGGCCAAATATGTCAACATATAGTCCTTGCTTTGCTCACTCGGACCACTACAAGTTCATTGTTACATTTCCATATCCTTAATTTTGTAGCCAAATGTCACATCAATTCACTTGTATTTTGAGTCATTTTGTTTGATCATTGAAATTGAGTTTTGATCCTCTGGATTTAGGGGTTGAGCTTCAGAAAAATACTCCATCTTTACTCTGTGATATTGAAAACTCCATACAAGTAGTTGCATCCTTGCATCCTATTGGCGTCTTCATATAACATGGAGCCAACATCCTTTTTTTTCCCCTCCTCAAGTAGTCTTTAAAGTGCTTATAAAAAGCATGGTGGCTTGCCAACGCAAGATGTTCCTATAGTTTTTTTGGATAATCCAAGTTGGTACACCCTGCTTCGAACCTTGAGACAAGGGACGTCACCCAAGATGTTCCTATAGTTGACCATATGATGTCATGGGTTGTTTGTCTCCCACAATAAATTCTTAATCCCTATGGTTTGCTTTTCATTCATGCTTCCGACTAGATTGGAACATGATCGTATGGAACAAAAAAAACATGCATTTTTTATATATTCTTATTATGCCTGCAGAATGATTCCTCATCATTCACATTTCTTAATGCAATTAAACTTCATTTTTACCTCGAAAGAAAAGTCTTAACATGAAAAGATAATGCACTCTAACCAAAGATAAGGATAGACTTTTAAGGCAATAGTCGCGTTGAAATTAATGTAAACTTGTATGTATAGTGTAGATGAATGTCAAGTTGCGCAAGTAGAAGAAACCTGTTGAGATACATGTCTATGCTTATCCACAGAATCTGTATGCACTGTAAGGAAATGAGGATCTTCCATGAAAGCATGAATGCTTGTAATAAGTGTGTATTAAAGACACTTTAATCATAACCCACAAAAGGGTATAAATGAGAGAACTCAAAAGGAAAAAATAATAAACTTTATTTCATTCATGTAAAATGCTTAAGAAGCATTGTTACAATGAGAGCGGAGTTACCCCTATTTATATACATTGAGAGAGGGAGATAGAGGAGCTTTTAGAGGACTCAAGAGAGTCGTTGGAGCTAGTCCAACGGCTCTATTTGTAGCCGTTGGACTAGCTCCAACAACTATTTCAAAACTAGTCAAATCTTGACTAGTTTTGAGTCTAGTTCAATATGAACTAGACAATCCAAAAAATACATAAAATAAAGAGAAAAAGAAAAAGAATAAGGAAAAATAAATAAATAAAATATATTATATTATATATAATTATATTTATATCTATATACACTTTTTAACACTCCCTCTCAAACTTACGATACAATGAGCGAAAGTTTGTTTAAAAGAAAATGAAATCTAGGAGCAACGAGAGGTTTGGGTAATAAATCCGCTAATTGGTATTGTGATGTAACATAAGGCAGATCTATGGTTCCATGTAGATACTCCTCTATGGCATAGTGATAATCCATTTAAATATGTTTGGTGCGTTCATGAAATGTTTGGTTGCTGGTAATGTAGATTGCACTCTTGTTGTCACATTATATGCATGAGGCTTTTGTCAATTCAACTCCCATGTTGGCCAACAGTCTTCTGAGCTAGACTACCTCCATTGTTGTGGTGGTCATGACTCGGTATTCAGCTTTGGTTGACGAAAGAGCGACCTTCTGCTGCTTCTTGCACCGCCATGAAAGAGAGGTTAAAGCTATCAAGGTCCTAACTGTAGTCATTCTGGCAACTGGAGCAAAAGTTTCTTCGTAGTTTATGCTATACTCTTGGGAATACCCTTGGCCACTAATCTGTCTTTATATTTTTTAAGAGTTTCATCACTCTTGATTTTAACCTTATAAACCCACCTACAACCTATAGGTTTTTTTCCTTGTGGAATATCTTGGATAGTCCAAGTGTTAGCCCTTTTTAAGGCTTCTAATTCTTCCCTCCTGGCTTCTACCCATTCTATATGTCCTTTGGCTTGAGTATAGGATAAAGGTTCTATATACGAGTGTATCAATGCAATAGATGCCTTAAATGTGGATAAAAAGGATTCATAGGACACAAATTTACTGGGAGGTTTAGAGATTGTTTGACCTGGTTTGTGCTTCTGAATATTTTTCCAATGCACATGGAAGATTGGATTCTCTACGTCTTGAGTACTGTAAACAATTGGTGTCCGTATGAGTTTGCTCTTCATTAATAATATTATGTTTAGTATCAATAATACCTTGACCATCATCAAGGTCACATTCATAGTCACATCCATCAGATTTTGAAGTCAAATCTATCAAAAATGAATATTTGGTTACTTCTTTGACTTTTTTAAAATAAAAAAACTTTTATTTTCCAAAAAGATACATTTTTTGATACATACAATTTTTTATTTTTAATATCACAATACCTATAGCCTTTTTTATTATTTGCATAACCGAAGAAGGCACAAGGAATGACACAGGGAGAGAGTTTATCATTTTTGTTAGTGATGACAAAAATTTGCATAAAAAAACTCTTAACCTGAAGTAATCAGGAGGTAATTTAACAAAATTTTCAATTGGAGTTATATTTTTCAAAGAAGAAGATGGGATTCGGTTAATGAGATAGGTAGCAGTTAGGGCTGCTTTATCCCAAAATTCTTTTATAACGTGGTTTGCTATCAATAAAGTTGTATTAGTTTTCATAATGTACTGATGTTTTTGTTCGGCCAAACCATTTTGTTGTGGTGTGTGAGGGCAAGATCTTTGATGTGTGATGCCATGTAAATTGAGATAATCTTTAAATTCTTTTGACAAAAATTCTTCCCCCGAGTCGGTGCGAAAAATGAAAATATCATTTTAAAATTTAATTTTAGCCATTTTGTGAAATGTTTGAAAATGCAAAAAGACCTTTGATTTATGTTTAAGGAAGTAGATCCAAGTATGCCTTGAGAAGTCATCAACAAAAATTACATAATATATGTATCCACCAGTGTTGTGAAAAGCGTTGAGGCGTAGTGAGGCGCTCCACCAAAAATCGAGGCATAAGCCTTAAATTTTTTTTGAAAACTTTAAAAAAATTATAAAAAATATCTAAAAATACAAATAAATAAAGAAATGCTTTATTGATAAAATAACAACCAATAAAAAATAGAAAATCTCAAATAAGTACTAAAAATATGAGATTAACATAAAAGTAACTAAAAAATGATTATATAACTGAAAATTATATGAGATTAACCAACGAAAGTTAAAATATACTAAGAAACTGATTACATAACTGAAATAACTGGAAAATATATGAGATTAACCTACAAAAGTTAAAATATATGAGATTATTCTAAAAAATATGAGATTAACTTATAAAAGTAACTAAAAAACTGATTACATAACTGAAATAACGGGAAAATATATGAGATTAACCTACAAAAGTTAAAATATATGAAATTATTCTAAAAAATCTGAGATCAACATATAAAAGTAAGTTACTTTTATATGTTACTTTAAGCAACATATAAAAACTGATTACATAACTGAAAAATATATGAGATTAACCAACAAAAATTAAAATATACTAAGAAACTGATTACATAACTAAAATAACTAGAAACTATATGAGATTAACCTACAAAAATCTTGTTGATTATGTCTTAGAAATCTTAATTTTTTTGCGCCTTGAGGCACAGAGGGCCGCGCCTCAAGATGAGGTGCACCTTTTGTGCCTCAAGACGAGGCACGCCTTTTGTGCCTCAAGACGAGGTACACCTTTTGCGCCTCAAGGCGTGTTTTTGATAACACTGGTATCCACATTTTGATGACTGGTGCGAGACTCCAAACGTTCGAATGTATTAACTCAAGTGGTCTAGATGAAACAAAAGTTCTATCATGAAATGGTAATCTCTTCATTTTACCAATAATACAATCTTTATAAGCAAAATTTTCATAATTGCAAAATTTTTCTAAACTTGGTCATATTGATATTTGGACATTCAGACAAAATATTGATATTTGGAGTCATATTAAAGGAAGCACCAGAGTCAAGAAGTCAAGGAAAGTTATTGGGATCGGAGAATGACGAAACAACTGCTTTGGTTGAGGCTTCAGTTGAGGAAGATGCTCCTTTGAGAAAAGGTTGAAAAATTTCCATTAGTTGTGCCATAGACACTGGTTTAACCTGATCGGCTTGATCTTTTGATTCTTGTGTTGAATCGACAAATGTAACTTTCTTTTCATCTATTCTCTTTAATTTAGGACATTGAGGCTTATAATGTCCTGGTTCATGACAATGGTGACAAATGACTTTTTTTTTTATCATAATCATTGCCTTGTCTACCGAAATGAGGCGGCCTATAAGTGCACATATAATTTCCTAGTCTAGATACGGTTAGAACTGAATCCTCTTCGTTCTTTGGAGTATTCTTTTTGAACATGTTTTCCTCTATAGTTAGTTCTTCATTAGTGTCAACAATAGAGGAAATTTTTCCTCTACGTTTTTACGGCCGATTTGGTTGTTTCAAATTTCGGCCTTAAACCATTTACAAATTGGTAAAAATGTTTCATATCGAGTTGTTTTTTGCGAAGCTCGATATCTTCAGGACAATGCCACTTTGGCTAAGAAGATTCAACTCTTCTCAAAGTTCAAACAACTCATTATAATATTTTTTGATACTTTTGTCCCTTTGGATCATAGTTCGCACCTTATATTGTAAATTGCACACATGTGCAATGTCTTTAAGGGAATACACATTTCTAAGATATTCTCAAGCCTTATTGTCATGCTCAAATTTTGAAAGACTAGAGCATTTCTTGATGTCTACGCTATTAATTAGCCTAAACATGATCTTGGCATGCCCCATTCTTCATTCTTTTCATTTTTTCTCATAGGTAGCTAATGCTTTAGTTTTCTCTCCTTTCATGAGAGATACTTCTTTCTCATTTTCAATCTTTGTGATAATTAGTTTTGGTTCCGAATCGGAACCATCTAGTAACCCCCACAACTCTTTTCCCCCAAATGTGATGCTTCATAATTGAAGCTCACATCACATAATTGGTATCATTTAGTTTTACGGGTATGATGGTGACTTTATCATTGCCATCTATTCTTACAAGGGTGAAGAAGAAAGAGAGAAGATTAGAAGAAAAAAAGAAAATATGAGAGAAAAAGGAAGGAGCAAGAGCACAATCACGATCTATGAGTAGTCAACAATCCTTCAAATGACTTCTTTCTTCAACTATGTTGGCACAAGAGCACTTGAGTCACGAACAATGGGACAAATCAACTTTTGCTAGAATGACACGGAAAATGAGGTGAAAACCCTCCAAGATCTAAAAGCTTCCAAGCTCTGATACCATGTAAGGAAATGAGGATGTCACAAAAGAACAAATGTTTGTAATAAGTGTCTATTAAAGACACTTTAATCATAACCCACAAAAGGGTATAAATGAGAGAACTCAAAAGAAAAAATAATAAACTTTATTTGGATTAGCTCCAACGGCTATTTCAAAACTAGTCAAATCTTGATTAGTTTTTGTCTAGTTCAATATGAACTAGACAATCCTAAAAATACAGAAAATAAAGAGAAAAAGGAAAAATAAATAAATAATGTGTATATGCACTTTTTAACACGCACAACCATGTTCACTGAATATTTTGAGTGGTGTTTTTTTTCAAGTTCACAATGAATAAGGACATACATGCTCAAGAAAGATGACACAGTTAGATACCTTTGTGTTTTCCTTTCAGAGTTAATAGGTTCATAATTTTTTTATTATTAAGATGCTCCAGGAAAATTATGTAACAGTTCATGTATCAGATTATACAGTTCAAATTTTGGCTACATGTTAGACACTGTAAAATGAAGGAAAAGATAAATACTGAATTTTGATAAGAGTTTCTCATATTAAAAAACTAGTATGCGTGCATATATTCCTGCTCTGAAAAGTTTGGTGATGGATTCCAAGTTTCACACGTTCATGAAGGTTGTACACTATTTTTGTATAAGTTACAACAATCAGAGCAAGTGATTTCATTGTAAAATTTAATTTTTTACACCTTAACAAGATTTCCTTCCATGTCACCTGGGTACGGATACAGAGGGTAGGCAATTTCAAAAAATATGGGTACGGGGACACGACTATATATATATTGTATAGGTCCAATGCAAGATCCATATAATGGTTTGTAGGTCCAATGCAGTTTTTAGTAAAAGAGGGAGAGATTTTAGTAAAAAGGGGAGTTGTGGGATGAAATTTTGAATAAAGGAGGGAGGTGTAGGTAAAAAGTGAATAAAGGAGGGGGTGTCCAAAAATTTTAAAAAATGAATAAAGGAGAGGGGGGTGCGTTTATGGTAAAAAAGGAGTCTCTCCCACCGCCTCTTCGCCTCCCTCTCTCTGTCTCTCTCGGGCAGATTGGAAGAAGAAAAAGATTAAGAGGAGGTTTAATAAGAACCTCGGTATGCTCTCTCTCTCTCTTTCATCTTTCTCCTCTCTCTCGATTTGCCTCTTTGTCTCCCTCTCTCTCGTCTTTCCCATCTCGTCCCCCCCCATTCTCTCTCTCATCTTTCCCCCTAGAGAGAAGGGGAAGACGAGTGCCAGAGAGGGGGGGGGGGAAGCACGAGCGAGAGCGAGAGTCAAGGGTTTCAAGGGAGAGCAGTGAGAGTGAGGGAGAGCAGTCAGTTTCGGCTTCGGGGTTTCGAGAAAGAGAGGGAGGGGGGGGGGGTAGTATCGGGTGGGGTGGGACCAAAATGGTCCTGCCCCTTTGACTTTCGTTTGACCAAGGTAAAGAAGGTCGAGTCTGTTGAAGCCGACCCGGTGCAGTGCGGGACCCAGTACCCATACCCGTACTGCACCCGGTACCCGTACCTGTGTCAACACAGGTATGGCTAGTGATTAGCTGTGTTGCGGTTACATAGATTTCCTTGCTTTTTGTGTTTTATATGGATCTACTTATGTGCGTCTTCATTGTTAATTTAGACTGTTTGATTTTTGCTCATTTTCAATCTTTCAACAGTTGTCAGAATATAGCCTGCTCTGCTTGCACTTTGGTTCTTTTTTATGTAACTTCTTTTTGTTTGGAGGGGCTTTATATGTTTACACCATGATAGTTCTTGAATGTCAAACCTTGTGGTTTCTTTAGATGCAGATCTGTATCATGTGTAACAGCACTCATGTCATTTTTCTTTCTTCACTGCAGGCTGTAGTTTTCACTAACATCAGCCTGGATAAAGCAATTGAATTTGATGATTATTGTCATAATCATCAGCCTCCAATCGCTTTTATCAAATCTGAAGTCCGAGGCTTGTTTGGAAGCGTATTTTGTGACTTTGGTCCTGAATTTACTGTTTTAGATGTTGATGGTATGGAACCACACACGGGCATCATTGCTTCCATCAGCAATGATAATCCTGCACTTGTTTCATTTGTTGATGATGAGCAGCTTGAGTTCCAAGATGGAGATCTGGTTGTATTTTCTGAAGTCAAGGGTATGACTGAGCTGAATGATGGGAAACCTAGAAAGATTAAAAGCACAAGACCATTTTCATTTCTCCTGGAAGAAGACACGACGAAGTTTGGTGAATATGAGAAAGGTGGCATAGTAACCCAGGTTAAGCAGCCTAAGAACTTAAATTTCAAACCTCTAAGGGTTTCCCTTAAGGATCCTGGCTATTTTCTTCTTAGTGACTTTGCAAAGTCCTTCCATCCACCTCTGCTGCATTTGGCATTTCAAGCTCTTGACAAGTTCATCTCCAAGTTTGGGCGCTTCCCTGTTGCTGGATCAGATGAGGATGTTCACTGGCTGATAGCCATGGTTACTTTAATGAATGAGGAGTTGGCTGGTGATGCTAAACTGGGAGAAATTGATGAGAAGGTTCTTCGACATTTTGCTAATGGTTCAAGGGCAGTGCTTAGTCCTATGGCTGCTATGTTTGGTGGAATTGTTGGACAAGAGGTTGTGAAAGCTTGCTCTGGAAAGTTTCATCCCCTTTTCCAGGTAGGGTTTCATAATGAATTATTCAAGGGAATTGAAAGCTTTGTTTGTCTATTGTGTCTACACTTTTTTTTATCTTATCTCGTAGCTATTTGTTAGATGACTTGTATCTGACGGGTTTGGTGGACTTTTGTCAGTTCTTTTACTTTGACTCTGTAGAGTCGCTCCCTGCCGAACCACTGGAGCCTGGTGATTTGATGCCTCTAAATAGTCGTTATGATCCACAAATATCAGTCTTTGGTTCCAAGCTGCAGAGACGACTCAAGGAAGCCAAAGTGTTCGTGGTTGGAGCCGGTGCGCTGGGATGTGAGTTTTTGAAAAATTTAGGCCTGATGGGTGTCTCCTGTGGTACCCAAGGCAAGCTTGTTATTACAGATGATGATATTATTGAGAAGAGTAACCTCAGCAGACAGTTTCTATTTAGAGATTGGAACATTGGCCAAGCAAAATCTACTGTTGCTGCAGCAGCTGCTGTATTGATCAACCCTTCCCTTCGGATAGAAGCTCTGCAAAACCGTGCTAATCCTGAAACTGAGAATGTGTTTGATGATGTATTTTGGGAGAGTTTAGATGTTGTTATCAATGCATTGGATAATGTGAATGCGAGACTTTATATTGATAGTAGGTGCCTATATTATCAGAAGCCACTTTTGGAGTCTGGAACTCTGGGAACCAAGTGTAATACTCAGATGGTAATCCCTCATCTCACAGAGAACTATGGGGCTTCTAGGGATCCTCCTGAGAAACAAGCACCTATGTGCACAGTGCACTCCTTCCCACACAACATTGATCACTGCCTAACCTGGGCTCGATCCGAGTTTGAAGGTTTGCTTGAGAAAACACCAAATGAAGTAAAGTCCTTCCTCTCCAACCAAACCGAATACAAGGCTGCTATGAGATCAGCAGGGGATGCTCAGGCTAGGGAACTTTTAGAGCGTGTTATTGAATGTCTCAGTGCTGAACGTTGCGAAACATTCCAAGACTGTGTTGCTTGGGCACGACTGAAGTAATTCTTACATTTCTTCTTTTATTTTGTGCTTGAAGTAGTTCTTTCATCTGTTTTCCTCGGGCTCATTGGTAAAGTTTTGCAGGTTTGAGGACTACTTTTCAGATCGTGTGAAGCAGCTGACTTTCACTTTTCCGGAAGATGCTGCTACTAGTACCGGAGCTCCATTCTGGTCTGCTCCTAAGCGGTTTCCTAAACCATTGGAGTTTTCAGTTGAGGACCTTGATCATCGTCACTTCATCATGGCTGCTTCCATCCTACGAGCCGAAACATTTGGGATAAATGTTCCAGATTGGTCTAAAAGGCCTGATAGCATTGAGTTGGCTGAAGCAATCAAGAGAGTAATAGTCCCTGAATTTGAGCCCAAGAAGGACCTGAAAATTGTGACTGATGAGAAAGCTACCACTCTCACCACAGCCTCCATTGATGATGATGCTGTTATTGATGCTCTAATACTGAAACTGGAAGAGCATGCTGCTGTGCTGCCACCTGGGTTCAGAATGAACCCCATACAGTTTGAAAAGGTTTTGAACTGCTCTACAACTCAACCATATCTTTTTTCTTCTCATCTGTCCTGGTTTCATCGTGTACTTCTTTGCAGGATGATGATACAAATTACCATATAGACTTTATCTCAGGGCTTGCTAACATGCGGGCAAGAAACTATGGTATCCTTGAAGTTGATAAGCTGAAGGCCAAGTTCATTGCAGGAAGAATCATCCCAGCAATTGCTACAACAACTGCGATGGCTACGGGGTTGGTGTGCTTGGAGTTGTACAAGGCATTGAGTGGTGGTCATAAACTAGATGATTACAGGAATACGTTCGCCAACTTGGCACTGCCCCTGTTTATCATGGCCGAGCCGGTTCCACCCAAGGTGATTAAACATCAGGATCTGAGCTGGACTGTGTGGGACCGCTGGATAATAAAGGAGAATCTGACCTTGAGAGAATTACTGCAATGGTTCCGAGCCAAAGGACTAACTGCTTACAGCATTTCATGTGGGCAGAGCCTGCTTTACAACAGCATATTTCCCAGGCACAGAGAGCGGATGGATCGGAAGGTTGTGGATTTGGCTAGGGAGATTGCTAAGTTGGAGGTGCCACCCAACCGTCACCATTTTGACATCGTGGTGGCTTGTGAGGATGAGGAAGAAAATGACATCGACATCCCATTGGTTTCCATATACTTCAGGTAAACAAGAATGAGTACAAGTGCTCCACCGTGTGTGGAACGAGTTAAAGAAACAGTTCCCTTTCAATTGAATTACATTTTACATTGTCACGTTTTGTGATGATATTGAGATGTTAACCGGATGCTTCTGCTATTTCCTTTGTCAAGGGGACTAAATGAGAGTACAAAAACGTCTACCATGTGGCAAGAGAAAAAAAAAGGCTTAGCTTACGTCTTATGATGATAACCAGGTGCTTTTAGTATATCCTTTATAAAGGGGACTAAGTGTTTGTTTCTCTTCGTTTCCTTGCTCTTGTAGCCATGGTTTTGCATGTATGTGTATGTCTATGCTGCCTTACACCGGTGTTCATACCGGACATTGATGAAATCCATGGGTGTTCCTCACTGACCTCCTATGTTGACAGTCTTGAAAGGGTAGAATGGCTTCTATTAAAGCCATTTGGCCGGTCTCTAAGTGGATTTTTCTTGGAGACTGATTCGTCCGTCTCTGGCTTTAATGCACCTGAGCTGTTATGTATGCAACTAGGGCTGGGAAATAGATGAGCCGCTCATGGCTTGGCCCATGTTCACCTGGTAAAGAGCTCATTTGAACTCGTGAAATAGGCTTGACAAGCTCGAGCATGAAAAATCAATGTTTATCTTGGCTCGTTTATTAATAATAAATGCATTTTTACATATATATTATTGAATTAAGATGTTTGAAGTGTTTAGCTTGCATGCGACAAGTTTAGTGTTAAAATCTTATTGCTTACAAGTTTGAAACAGTTTATTTTGTAAATGAGCTAGTTTGGGCTTGGCTTAGTAGGTATAAGGTCTAAATTCTATTCTTTTCAACTTAAAAAAAACATAATATTTTTTTGTAAATGAGCTTGCTCCTGCTCGGTTCGTTTAGCTCTCATGAGCTGCAGCTCAGTTTGGCTCAACACAGGAAACAAGCCAAGCTTGACCACCCTTTGTTGGGTTCGGCTCGTTTATCAGCCCTATATGAGACCAACGCTCAAGTTATTTTCGTGCTGTTACTGAGATAACTAAAGTACCTAAACATATGTTAGTCATTTGACATAGCGCATATACCATTTAGAAGTTTGGTGATGCCAGTAACATTTGCGTAGGATAACTGCTCAGACCACCGATTGAGTGTAGCACACGCTATAGTTCAGTGGAAAAAACCTCATCTTCCTTCTCAGAGGTCTGGAAGTTAGTGCTCCTTTCCTACATAATTTTATGAGAAATGTTCTTCCAAGTAGCATGAAGCTTTACATTTGAATTTACATGAAGTTGGGAATGCATTTCATGTCAAAAAGTTTTAAGATTTTCACTGTAGAAGCTAATTACATTGTTGGTTTTTGTCAAGAGGCTTAAACATGATTTCAACAAAAGTGCAGGTTTATCTACTTTTTAGTGCAGCTTCTTACGTGCTTCTGTTGTTACTTGCTCTCCTTATGCTTTCTGAACACTTAAAGCTTCATGTTCCAAGGTACTTTTTAGATACTTCCTCTTGCTTCCCACGTGGCTTGTTGCACCAACTTCTTGGTTTGATATTTGTTGCTGTGGGTGTTCTCCAAATGTGTGTTGTGCAATAATGCCCGTTTGGATTCAGATCTGTATTTTAAGTTGGATCTAATTCAATTTTCAAGCAAAATCCCATATATTATTATTATTATTATTATTATTATTATTATTATTATTATTATTAATGATAAGGTGCTCCCGGAGCACCTACGCCCACCTAATAGTTTTTTCGTTGATCAGACCCTATAGATACGATCTACAATCATTATTTAGTGGAAACCAAGTTTTGAATCATGTGATTATGACATACATGTAGAATTTTTATGATCTTAAAAAATCAACAGCTTACAATGTACCAAAATTTCATGACTTGAAAAACCTATTTTGATGCCCAAAAATCATGATCCAAAACATGATTCCTATAAAATAAACTGTGTTAAGTACATCTATAAGGTCTGATTGAGAAGATGCAACTTACAACTATGATTTCTTGTAGGTCAGAGTAGGTGCTCCCGGATCACGGGAGCATTACTATATATATATATTTACATGTAAAGAGCTTTTTTTTTATCATTTTTTTCTCCAATGGGTCTAGTACTACCACATATCTTTCCAACCCATATGCAAACCTATCTCATTGGATCTAATTCAAGTCTGGACTTAGATCCTGATCTACTGTTTGCATTTTGAAATTGGATTTAGATTCAGATATAATCTAGCCCATGTCTGATCGGTTTGCACCCCACCTCATGGAGAATTTGGGCATCTACTTGGCTACTTCTATGGATAAGGCCTCATTTTTATCTCATTTTCTCGTTAAACTTTTTGGCCTTTTTCTCATACTTAGCCCGGTTTATCATGATCAACATGTGTAGAGAAGAGGGCCTTCTTCATAGTCCGATTTATCATGTCAAAGAAGCCTTTGGCAATTTCATGTGAAAATTGTTGCAAGGGCTCACCAAAGATGCTAGGTGCCTTTAAGTGGTGGGCACCATAAGGGCTTGGGTGCCTCAAACGATCAAACAATAGGGGCAACAACTATTGACACTTGTAATCACTTGGTGCACTCAATGAGCGTTTTAGAGAGATACGGTGCTCAAAATAAAAAACATGAGCATGAAAGATGACCATATATATATATATATATATATATATATATATATATATATATATATATATATATATATATATATATATATATATATATATGCCACCTATTTATACGGGATAGCATTTGCTACCCTCATGGGTAAGGAACCCCTTAGTTGGAACTCATACAAGGAGGTTGTTTTTACAAGATCTGACCTTATGGATGTGTTCAGTGTGGTCAAAATATCTGGAATAGGCCCTTGGATCATAGCTTTTTGATGTAAAATTATATTTTTTTGAGGTTTGAAAATTTGGTATATTTTGTAGGCCGTTGATTTTTCAACCAGTTTCTACTAAACTTAGTATATAGATAACACCTGGAGGGTCAGATGTGAAAAAAAGTAAAAAATACAAATATTAGAATTTTTTCACTAAGGAGTTCCTTACCGGGTAGCAAACATTAGCCATATTTATACAAAGTGTAAGAGTGAAATATGAATGTACAGTGAAATTAAGCAAATGAATAAATAAGAATAAATGAGCCTATGGAGGATGCGTGCATATTGTGGTGAATAGAAAGATCATTCATGCACGGAAATCCCTCAAAGCCGTTTCTTTCTGCTCTCTTTAATTACCATTTACTAAAAGCCATCACCATAGACAAAGAACGTTGCAATCTTTACTCTAATTAAGCAAATTAAGAAATAATATGCAATATACCAAACACCAACTGGCCATGATAAAGTCTCCATTTTGGGTTACACTGACGAGGAGACCTGACCAAACCCACATTGGCCTAGCAATTGGAAGTTGGCACCACTTAGTCAAGCTCACAAGCAGTTAATTTCCCCCTCATAGGTTGAGTCATGAAGAAAAATATAATACAAGTAATAAAAGATTAAATTGATTTAGTAACTGTAAAGAATTCATGGTTATGGAATCAATTAACTAAATGATCATTAAGAACGTAATTGTCACAATATTCCAACGCTCCTCTTTCACTCCTTTCCGTATCTGAAAAATTTGCCACTGTGACTCCCTGACACCCAAAAAACATGACTCAGAACTCTCTTCAACAAACACACACACTCTCCAAATAGACTACTGTAAGACCAATTCTCTTTAAACAAAGAACACCCAACAGAAAAAACAAGAAAGAAAGTTTCAAACATAAAGTGATGAGGATTGCTCCATGAAGAAGAATTGATGGTCTTCATCAATGGGAGGAGGCTGGTTTAGATCAAAGAGAAGGATGGGACTGCTTTTAGTTCTATTTGTTGTGTCCTTTCTCTTCTCCCAATGGCACCTCTTGTGCCCACCCAATGCTTGTCCTGTTGGGAAGAGCTTCTTGCAAATGGAACACTCATGGTGAGAGGAAGGCCTCCTCTTCCTGTTGGAGATAACTCTATCACTGTCCTTTGCTTCTTTATCGTCGAAACTGAGGGGGTCTAAGCGTCCCATCATCAATTCCACCACAGTTTTCTCCCTCTTGCTCTTCTTATTACAGTCTTCATGCTTCAGGCCGGTAGCAAAGCAGCAGCCTTTGATCTTTCTGTGGCTAGCTCGGTGACCACCTAAGGCTTGGTGAGAGATGAATGACTTACCACACTTATTGCATTGGTGCTTAGCCTGTGCTGCAGAAGCATGATCAGAATCTTCTTCATTGTTGGTAGTCATGATTGTAGAAGCAATGTTTGTGGTGGTGTTGGAATTACCACCAGATGAAAGCATCACAAGCAAGTGGGCAGTGTAATATTCTTGAGAGAGAAAGGATGGAGGAGAGAGAATCTGTGAATGCAGTCTCTTTCTACCCCGTTTGCCAGTGAGAGACCAGGAGAGAATGGTGGAGTTGTGGTTGTTGGGCATTGGGGGAGATGGCTTTTTGGTGCAGTGAGGTGGAGTGTGGGTGTGATGAGGAGGGGAGGGCGAGGGAGAGGGAGAGAGAGAAGGTGGGGAGGGGTTTGTTGGGGAAGAAAGGGAAGGAGTGGTGGGAGGAGTGAGGGTCTTCATGAAAGAGCGATGAGGGGGCGTAGGAGAGCAGGAGGAAGAGGAGAATGTCCCACTCCTCTCCTTGACAGTAGTAGCATCCCTGCCCATCTTTGCTCCCAAGTTTTTGTACTTCATTCCTGTTTAACCGTCTCTCGCTCTCGTATTTGGGGCCAAGGTATAACCCGCGCACTCCTGTACGTGCATGACCTTAAATCCTTAGGGGGGGACTCTCTCTCTCTATGTGGGGGTAGTGGGGACCTGTCCCATTCAGCTTTTAATTCTCTCTATTTTGGCTTATTACATTTAGCTTCGAGTGCGTTTTTACACCTGAACGGAAGCTGAATAGGTTCAGTCTTTTTTAAGAAAGATGTATAGTTTTGATGTCAGAAATGAAAAGAAATACTTGGCTAATCTCTCTCTCTCTCTCTCATTCATCTGCCCTATGTGCATGTGGCTCAATCGTCCAGGTTGACTAGGATCCATCTTCATCACAAACCGTGGTACTGACAGTAAGTAGCCATGACCTTGGGGAAGAAGTTGATTTACTGGGTCACAGTAGGCTTCAAATTAATTGGGAGATATGGATCACTTGGGACTCAGTCAAAGGTCAAAATAGAGTCCACACGGTGGCTAAGACATGGATATTAACCAGATGAGGCTCAAGCCGAGTCTGAAGTCAACCCGAGTTCCCACCATTCACTTAGAGTGTTAGTTTCACCACTTTTCATACGAAAGAGACCCACTTTCATATGAAAAGAGGGCAATTTCTCACAGGGGTGCTGGGCTTATATGGATGCTCGGCGAAAAAGCGGATGTGGTGCTCACATTCTTTCAAGTGAAACACAATGTCTTGTATGAAAGTGGCATCGCAACCCACCAAACCACCCATGGGGAAACAATTTCCCAAAGGAGAGGGCATTTAGTGGGACCCTGCTTTCTCGCAGCCGGGCGTGTAACAAATGGCCCGTATGTGATTTAATTTATCCATTGTGGAATTGACTCAAGTCATTGAAATCCTATTAAGAGAGGGAGGTTCATGTGCAATGTGAATGCACACTTTTAGTGTACTGCTGCACCTCTTCGTCGTCCATCATTTCTTGGGCCCCACAACTGACAAGCCCTATCTCCAAGATGGAAGGTGATCAAGTGTTGCGACAAACTAAATGTGTGCAATCACATTTCACCTGATCCTTTTTCTACTCAATATGCCCATGAAATCCGTAGGACTGCCCTAGCAAAGAAAGTTTCCTTCTGAAAGCAGCCTTTCGTGTGGATCCCACTTCTCATTGTAGCTTGTCCACCGAGTTAAGGGAAGAAAGGCAAAACGAATCCCATTAAAACGTTCATTGATCCTGTAAATCTGTACCAAGCAAATTTCCTAAAACTGTGGTTTCCTTCTTTATCGGTTCATTGCTTCCGCATGACATGGGTGCACATAAAAAGAAAAAGAAAATCACGAACTCCAACATAATGTCAACATGACCAAGTTTGTCAAAATCCAAAATTCTAGCAGTAGCCTTGCGGTTCATGAACTTGGTCACGTTTAACATTATCTATAGTGTAACTTATTTGTGATTCAATAGTTAAGATGACTTTAGGCATTACTTTTTTTTGGATGATGAAGTCCCCACCAAAGCAGCAGGTAATCTCCGAGTGGGGTCATCAATACCCCAGCATTTATGGATCCCACTAATTAAAGACACCATCCCACCGGTAGGGGTCAATCGAATCTGGAATAGATGTAGAAAAAATTATATTGAAGAAAAAAACATAGTGGAGAAGGATTTTATTTTTTTTATTGGTCTTTTACAAATTACGAAATGTATACAGTGCAAAATAAAAGATAATGATAATAAGTCATTGATCTCTATCATGTCCCTAACTCAAGGGATTCGATATTATCCCTCTTCTATCTCCTTGAATTAAGCAATTCCAAAATTGAAACTTACTTAAGTTAAAAAAGAAAATTTTCATTTTTTCATATTTACCATACTGTAAATAGTAAACATGAGATAAATTTAACAAATTTAACACTCTCTCAAGTTGGAGTGTGTGAATTTAGCACACCCAACTTGCCTTTTAGTCTAATGAACTGATCCGACTCAAAGCCTTAGTGAAAATATCAACACAGATTTTTGGTGTGGACATATTGGGTCTGGATCATTCTCTTCTAAATTTTTTCGTGAACCACATAACAATCCACCTCTATGTATTTTGTACGTTCATGGTAAACATGTTTTCAACTATGTGAATTGTCGCTTGATTGTCATAATATAGAACTATTGGTTTTGGATGAAGGAGATGTCCTATCCATGTCATCTTGCATGTGGTTAATGTCATGGATCTATACTCTGCTTCTGTGCGAGAGATGATTATTTGTTTCATTATTTTTCATGATATTGAGTTGTCACTCATCATAATGCAATAACCTGACATGGATCTTCTGTTCATGGGACAAGCTGCCTAGTCCGAATCACAGTAGTCTATTACTTGGATCTTACTTGATGTTGACGTTAAAATGCCTTATTCGGAAGTTGATTTGATGTTCCTTAATACACATAAAGCAGCTTCTAAATGTGAATTTTGTGGTTGGCTCATAAACTGGTTGAAGATATTGATTGGATAAACAATATCCGGATGAATGATGGTAAGATATATAAGGTGACCAACAAGTCTTCGATGCAATGTCTCATCATTTAGAATTTCTTCGTCCTCAATATTTAATCTCAATTGTTTCTCCATTGGAAAATCACTTGAGGGTGCTCCTAGATATCCAATGTCATTCAAGATATCAAGAGTGTACTTTGGGATAAGAATATTCCTTGGCATATATCCCAATTCTGTCAAATATGAGGTTAATTTAGAAAACCAATTTCATAAAGATTGTTTTAGTTCATAAATTGACTTATTTAACTGGCAAATAGTATGCTCCTCCTGATTATCGAGGCCTAGTGACAAATGCATATATATTTTTTCATCTAGATCACTATAGAGGAAGTATCAACTTAGTAAATATGTTAATTTTGAATAGTTGTGATTGCCAAAAGGCATCTAACCATGATAAATTTGATGACAAAGGAAAATATTTTATTGTAGTCAAGTCTCTAACTTATGTATATCCTTTTGCAACATGGCAAACTTTGTGCCTCTCAACAAATCCATTTGATCTTTACTTGGTCTTGTAGACTTATTTGCACATGATAGCCTTTTTTTCTTCTAAAAAATTTGTAATCGTTCAGGTACCATTCACTTCTAGTGCTTGAATTTCCATGGTCATTGCATGGTCTTGTAGACTGATTTGCACTTGATAGCCTTTTTTTCTTCCAAAAAAATTGTAATCGTCCATGTATCATTCTCTTCTAGTGCTTGAATTTCCGTGGTCATTGCATCTTGCCAATACTTGTGCTTCATGACTTGGTTAAAAGACTCGAGTTCAGTGACTTGAGTAATGACTGTGAGAAAAAACCCCGTGTTATTGAAAAAGACTCATAATTCAAATATTGAGACGGAGGATATCATGAGCTCTTAACCACATCACTCGAATAATCCAATTGGAGAAGAGAGGCTGCAACATGGCATTGATAATCTTGAAGATAGGTTGGATGAGTGAGAATCTATTGGGATTTTTTGTGGGTCTCACAAAGTGATGTTGAGATTCTTGGCTTGGTTGGATTTGATTGTCATGTTCAGGATTTGTGATTTCTAAGATGTGTTCATTCTCAAGTTCTAGGAAAAAAAATTGGACTAATTCTACGTTCAGATCCATCATAACTAATTCATAGGTGGCCATGAGAATGACATTATTCTCATCATTGTCCTTGTTGCATTGACCTTAAAAAGTAAATTGATTTTCATAAAAATGCACATTTCTGCTAAAAATTATTTCTTGTTTTTCATTGTGAAAACCTTTATAGGTGGCTTGACCACTTCTTCAAGCACCAGAGGACGCCCCTTGATGACTTGAAAAACTGTGGAGGTAGAAGCACTTTGCCTTAATATGCCTGATCTTCCCCACAATATTTGCACTTGGGGTGGTTTTGAGCTTGATGTCCCTTTCAAAAATCTCCCTTAACATGCTCGAGCTTCCCAAGTGCAGTATGGTTGAACATAACTTCACTTCTAAGATACAACCAAGTCTACACCTCATATGCAATGTCAATCACTCCTAGCACTTAGTAGACCGGTCACTGCAACATGACAACCTTGAACAACTTCGAAAAGGAAACAAAAAAATGGAGTGAATGAAAAGAGATATTCTAAATGCATTCATTTTTTGATTAAAAAGGATATATCTTTTAATAAAAAAACATGATCCAAGGATTGTTTTCTAGGTCTACAAGGTTAGATTAAGTCAAAACAACTTGCTTCATGATGAGATTCTAACTACATTGTACCTACAATCGTCTGTATTGAATATAAACATATATATACATGAGTAATGTATAAGTTTCAAACCATTTCTCTTGGACCATCTCGAACTCCTTTAAAAAATATATTTGCATGTATTTTTTACTTAATCTAAATGTGTAGATGTGATCTTGATGCTTTATTTAGTAGAAAACATGTATTGGTTTAAACATTTCACGTTTTGATGTGTATTTAACTGCCCCCAAAAAAATCAATGGTTCATATTATACCAAAAAATTAACTAAAATTAAAATTTTTTGTTAAATTGATTCTGGTTCTTAGTGAATAAGCAATAATAAACACATCTATAGGTTTGAATTAAACATTAAATACATGCATGTACATTTTTTTTGAAAGGCATGCTCGGGTTAGGCAGACCCATACACAACTATACCATTGGGTTTTGAACCTGCAATGTCCTAACATGACTTGCACTACTCCTACCAAACAAGTAGAGCCTTGTTGGTATGTATGTATATTTTTTAATATATAGGATATATATATATATATAAAGAGAGAGAGAGTAATGGGTTTTTCTGCTCTTTAGGTATTTTTTTCTTAGTTCTGACCCCATAAATGTGTTGGGCGTGGTTGATTTAAGAGGAAGCCAGACTTGGATCATGTGTTTTCGTTAAAAAAATGATATTTGGAGCCTAAAAAATTTACAAAGATTTTAGAAAGTTGATTTTTTTAATGTTATAAAAACCCACCTGTGTCAGAATCGAACACTTCAAGAGCTGATTCCTATAAAATCAAGTACATGGATCACATCTATATGGTTATATATATATATATATATATATATATATATATATATATATATATATATATATATAGTCCTCTCAGACTACCCACACTTGTCTACTAGAAACCATGTATGTAGGAATATATAGACATGCTTTTTTACTAAGAAATGTATGCCGATCATATCTGTAATGCTTGATCAACAAAGAAAAACTAAAAAACTTATGAAAATTATAGTATCTAAGCAAGTGGACATAGGTGCTTCGAACATTTGGCATTACATGAAATGTAACCAAAGTTGTGGATCTCTAAAAGTTTATGCTACTAACGTCTAGGAAAGATTTTTTAATTTATGATGAGTTAAATATCGGCATTACATGAAATGCAATCAAAGTTCAGGATCTCGAAAAGTTTCTGCTAGTAACATTTGGGCAGGATTGTTTACATTGTATAACGAGTTAAATATTTGAGGCATTACATGAAATGTAACCGAAGTTCAGGATCTCCAAAAGTTTCTGCTGGTAACATCTGGGCAAGATTACCAACGAGGTCTCCGCTTGGTTGGTAGGAGCTGTCATTGCACCTCTCCTTGTGGAGGGACGTTGCAGGTTCAAAACTCAGTGGTACAGTTGAATAACTGGTCGGGGTCTGCTAACCTCAGCTTGCCTTTCAAAAAAAAAAAAAAATCTGGGCAAGATTGTTTACTTTATGGTGAGTTAAATATTTGCACTCATGATGGTAGGATAACTTTTCTAAATGTTTTTTTCCCCACTAGTGCTCGTACAAACATAGAAACATTTTGCAGGTCCATGTTGCCGTCAATTTCCAGACGTACAACTCCTCTTGTCTGGCAAGAACAGTTAGTGCACGTCACCTTGTTTTGGGGCGTTGCAAGTTCGAATCCCAATGGTATGGTTGTATAACTGATAACCCCAGCTTTCTCTGTGAAAAATAAATTTCCAGACGTACGAAGGGTTCTTGCAAACAAGTTAATTGCCACAGAATATTGTACTGATTGACTGTGGATCCATGACCATGAACATAAAGGCAACCGAATTAACTTGATGGCCCTTTTGACTGGAAACAAGCATGCAATTGCTGCCACAATGAGTGTGTCCTTAGTATTTGGATAAAAAACTGTGGCAGCAAGGAGACCTAGATGGCCCCTACAAGTGCCCTAAGCGCCTGGCTGGGTGGGGTCAGTTTAAGTCCTCCAAGTTGAAGTACCTCGCAAGTTTGATAGCATCACCTGCCGAAAAGTTGAAGCCAATGGAAAACTATCACCGGCGGGTAACCGATTACTCGTGGAGTTTTACACTGCAGATATCGAAACCGATCTTTGTCAAATGTAGGACCTAGTGGAGACACCAACAAGCTTGAGGAAGGATGATGTGAATAGCTGGGATGTGGCAAATACCAGATTCGACTAATCGGATGTTGCCTAAACAGATTCAGATTCGGATGGTGAAAATCTCATACCAAATCTGCCTTTTGCATGTAATCGGATTAGGATATCCATCAAATTTGGATATTTGTCGGATTCGGTGGCAAAAAACCAAAACCATGTCCGGATATCCGATTATAATTGGATGTAGTTTCGGCCCACTGAATCTAACTAAATAAAGCTGGATTCAGTCAGATATTGGATAAAATCCAATCCATTGACATCCCTAGTACGGAGGCTATTATCTTGAGAGATTGACAAAGGTGAGTGCGCAGCTTCATTAAATGGCTCGGTGATTGCTGCAATGAGCTGTGTGGAATTGGATGGATGAGGTTGGTCATGGTGCTGGGTTAGGTTTGCTGCACAGGGACTGGAGAAGCACCATGTGGGTCCCGCACACACGCACAGATCTCATTCACGTCGGCTTCATGTCCACAGATTGAGAACGGGCCCCACTCCATTCAGGTGGTGAAAGCAGTACTTGCCTAAGTCACAAAGACACGGATTATGAACCTGACACGAGTTCGAATGGCGAGTTCACAATTTGTATTGTTTTCAAATTCTTTAATTAATATAAAAAATACTTTTTAATTGATAGAAATTCTAATATATATAGGATGAGAGTGCAAGGCAAATGAGCTGAGCTTGACCTGTTCAAGCCCGTTCATTAAAGCTGAAAACAAGCTCAAGCTCATGATGTGCCTAGGCTCATAGGATGAGAGTGCAAGGCAAACCGAACTTGAGTTGGCTTGTTTAAGTAAATATATATTTTTCTCAATCTGATAACTGTAGAATTTGAACACCCAACATCTTCTTTCCAAGCCACACATCTCAACCAACTATTATTCTGCGATTATGACATTCTTGGTGTATATATATAGTATTTTTAATTATAGCCTAGAAAATTCAGCACTAATCAAGCTGAGTACCCCGTAATCTTCACAAAGCAGTTCATGGTTGGGCTCACTCAGCGTATGAGCCTTAACGATGCATTACAAGAAAAACGGTTTTGCTGGCGCACTTCAGCGGTAACGCCAGTGTAAAGCTACTTTTACTGGCGCCGAAATGGTCCGTGTCACAGAAAGTTTTTTTGCTGGTGCAGATATTACAGAGCCAGTGAACACTTTTTTTGCTGGCGCAAAATAATGTGGCGCTAGCAAAAACGTCTGGAGCACGTAAAAACCTATTTACATAAGACTTGGTTTTGGCGGGCTCCTTTTTTCCTTTTCGTTTCCTCCCGAAAACCCTCCTCCCTTTTTTCTACTTTAATTTCCTACTTTTACACGCTGCTCATCTCATCTAATTTCCTACTTTTATAGTTTACAAATTCTGGTAAGCTGTAACTGAGTCGAGAAAGTGTGCCCATAAAAAAGGGTATTAGAGGGAATCCTTGTGGTATTCGGTGTAATGGGAGCGGGTATACATGAGCCGGACCAAGTTCAAGCTTGGTCGTGAGCTCATGCATGGTGTTCTACTTTTCTGCTGTCTTTTTTTGTTGTTGAGAAGAATGATTGTTGAGCTACTTTGGCAGTTTGTGTAGGTATGCATGAGCTCATGCCCAATTGAGTTGAGCTAACTCGTGTTTTATTAATGTCCAAGGAGTAATATAGGAAGGATGAGAATAGAGCTTGATCACCTCTCTCATGCAATTGCACATAGTGCTGGGAAACAAGCCAAACCACTAGCTCAGCTAAAGTTCAGCTCGTAAAGAGCTTATTCAAACTTGTAAAATAGGCTAGACACGCTGAATATGAACAATAGGTATAAGCTCGTTAGGTAATAAGAAATATATTTTAGATGTATTTTACGAAAAATGATTATACTGTACGACAACAATGATGTGCTTATCAATTTTTGAAATCTACCCGATGTTCAAATTCGCAAATTTTTTATTGTAAAAAGACTTTTTTATCCTTTACACAAGTGAATTTTTTTCAGATATGTTCCAAATATTCAAATATGAAAATTTTCTCTCAAATATGCTAATTTTAGACTCCTCCAAATAAAGAGGGTTGAGATAAGCCATACAAAGTAGATGTAGCTTAAGTCCTATGGGGAGAACAAAACATTATTAATCACAGTTGTTTGCACTATTTTTTTTATTACCCAGAGAAACCACACCTGGGATCGAAAACCTGGTCGCGTAGGTCTTAGTCTGCCATTCCTGCTGCTGCAATCCCGACAGCGTAAAACTCCATGGAAATCAAACGAAAGCCTGTATGACAGAGTAGATGTAGCTGATAGTGTAGTGGCTAAAAGCAGCTTCATTGAGTATCCTGTGCCATTGTTCAACTGTCTTCTCATTTTCCCCACTGGCGGAGCCAAGGGTGGGCATGGGTGGGCGGTCGCCCACCCCAGAATTAGAAACCAGATTTTTTTTTTCTGACTATGTTAAAGAAAGAATATGCGTCCATGTGTGTTTTATTCTGACGATGGTAGTGCTAATCTTTTCCCTTAATTTTTTCACTGAATTGTGTAAAAACCGCAGAAGAGAAGAGACAGGTTATTAGTTCGTGAGAGTTGGAGTTCTCTCTTTGTGAATATTCAACGAAGATCTGTGTGTTTTTCTTCCAGCTTCTTCTTTTGTAGTTTGTTCTTTGTGAAACCGTGTAACCTACGTTTATGGGGAACCCGACTCCACTCGTCCCTATATCATCCTCTGTGGTCATAACTCCCTCTGGGATCTCATTAGTACTAAGTCATTTTGATCAAGATGGCCCTATCGATGGATTTAGCACGGTTGATTTAATAGAAATCAATCTTTTAATAGTGTTCTTTAAAAAAAAAAACATGATTTTCAATTTATTTTGGCAGTGTTCTTTAACAAAAAAAACCATGTTTTTTTTATTAATGGTTATTGATTTTTGAATTCTATTCAAATGCTGATCTTCACTAAATGGATGATGTAGATCACATACACAGGGTCCAATTTGATGAAAACAACTTGCATCGATGAGATTTGAATGACAGGAATGGTGATATGGATGACTGGAACTTAAATGTGGTTATGGGTGCCATGCAAAATGCTTGCTTCACTAAATGGAGGAAAAGAGGGATTGAAAGTGTGTTGTTATAGCCTAGCCAAGGGCAGGCAGATGCCATGAAGGCCCTCAGAATGATGAAACCAGGTGGTACCATCATCTTGATGGCCATCGCCTTCTCCGGCCAGGGAGGCCGCTTCTAGAAGAGCATGTCAGATCTACCATGCACAACCAAAATTTCTTCTGACGATGGGTGGGGAAAAAATTTCTGGCTCCGCCACTGGTCCGAATAAATGGATCATCCTTCAAGACCATAGTATTGTTCCCGAGACCCGAAGCCTGCCCACCCAACGAAAAACTTCTGGCTCCGCCACTGATTGTCCCCTGTCTGTACTATCATGCCCATGTCCATAGCCAATCTGGATCTCAGCAATTCATCTTCCTTGTTCTCATCAAAGGCGGCCTCGATGATGATCACCTTCCCCCCCCCCCCCCCCCCCCCCCCCCCCCCTCTTTTGGTACTGTATCCTTACATTTGTTTAGTATCTTCCCGCAATCCTTATTGCTCCAATCATAAAGAACATGCTTTGACCAGCGATTACGTAAATACAAAAAAGAGTTAGAAATGTCTAACAATGCATTATGTTTGATCTTTTCGAAATTACTTATCTACAAACAGGTTGTAGTGATCTTATATGTGTCATACTACCTTTGGGATCTTATTGTTGTAAGTTTTTTATTAAATCTGACATTGTTATATGTGATCTACACGATTCAATGGATGCCTCTTTCAAAAAAAAAAAATCAATGGATGTAAATCACTAGAGATGATTTACTGACCATGAGAAGAACTGCATCGGCCGGTGGAATCGACTCGAACATATCTCCAGAAACCACCATTACGTTCTTATGCTCCGGCAGCTGGTCTGAGGAGACTAAGTGTGGGAGGTCGAAGGGAATGCATCAGCTATGGCTCTTATGGTACTGCCGGTGCCACCACCAACATCAACCACCGATCTTATCCCTTGGAAGGCCTCACGGCATCCGTTGAGCATGGCCGGAATAAGGATGCGACAGTTGGCGGCCATGGCGTTGTGGAAGATCTTGAAGTCCTGAGGTATCTCGTTCACATGCTCGAAGATGGACTGCCCGCCATGCTGCAGCGAGAAGCCGGAGGTGTCACGACCGCCACGCACACACGCGGCCATGCGGCCTCCTGCATGGGCAAGTTGATGAGCTCGACAATGGCACAGGCATCCGACTCGCCGTCCCTAAGGATAAAATCCGAGTCCGGTGCGAGTGCATAGCGGTCATGGTCGACTCTCCGAAACACGTCTTGGCTGGCAAGGAAACGCATGACTCGCCGGAGGCGGCTGTTGTCGATGCCGGGGGCAGAGGGGAGGGCCGCCGCGATCTCGTCGATGGTGACTGATATTGTGCATGGCGGAGACGAGGAGCTCCAAGAATTGGCTCTTCTTCCCATTGGATGACCTGACAAGCTAGCTCTTCTGTTCTTGGCTTTTCTCTTCTTCAATACAACTTTGAAATCTTGTTATTTGTGGAAACAGGGTCATTCATATGTGAAAGGCCTTTTTTGGTATTAGTTTATAAGTAGAAAACTAGACATTATCGAGATATTTTTAATTCTTTTGTGAGGAAGACATTATGGAGATATTTCTAAATTGAACCTTGTAGGCTTTCATAGCGTAAATCATGAGGGCCAACTGCTCCCTCCCAATAAAAAAAGAATATGCCTCAGAGGATTACATATTGATCCTGGCAGTCCAACTGATTCATTTGTACAGCCAGGATCAGTCCACATCTAGGTGTGAACGTAGACATGATGGGATCAGGTGCTATCACATTGCACAAATGCAATGTGCTGCTGCACCTGATCACCATCCATTTGCTGTTGACAGGCTGTACAACGGAAGATTGAGGGTGATCAGGTGCAGCGGCACATTGCATTTGTGCAATGTGATTGCACCCGATACCATGAGGTTTGCATTCACACCTGGATGTGGATTGATACTAATACATTAGTTGGACCGCTAGAATCAGTATGAATCAATATAGAATCCTCTGTATCATAAGTCAAAGGTTAGGATCTTTTTTAATTGGATGAAGTTGGTAGCCATCATGGTTGACGCAATGCAAGATTCCAAGGTTCAATTTAAAAACATCTCAATAATGTCCTCAAAAAAACTTAAAAATATCTCAGTAATGTAGCTTGCTACCAATAAATATTACCAAGAAAGGCCTTTGACATTCCAGTGGTGGCACATATGAATGACCTTGTATTCCACAAATAGCAAGGTTTCAAACTTGTTAAACCAGACTTATCATCTTCTGATCCATCTTTTTGAATCTAGATTGGGTTCAAACCAGACTTATCATCCTCCAACCCGATCAAATCATGATCCAACCGGATTCTAGCCAAACACATTATCCAGACCACCAAGCCCTTAACCCAATTAATGGTTCATACATGTACCAAACCCAAAACGAGCCATTCTCATACTAAGCAAATGACCCACCTAGGCCTACCTATATGGTCCCAAATTACATCATTGGACCTATATCTGCCCCCGGTCCACTTAGGCCTTCGAACCTACCTCCTGTTCCTCAAGGGCTTGGCTCGAACAGCCTCATGTTCCCCCACCAACAGCCACTGTCGAGTGCACGGTGACCGTCCCATGGATCGAGACAGTAGTGACACCTTACACAGCATGTGGAACAAGATGATATGGATGGCACATTCATAGATGTCAACGATGAGGGGTTCTGGCATGAGCACCTACCTGGACTTGTGTAGGGACGCCTAGATTGTGCTGAGCATACAAAGTAGTTGAGGATGGAAGCTTCTCAATCAAAGAAGATGAAGGATCGAGTCTAGTTATTTTACCTGAGGGTTTGTAAACACCCCAAATTTTCCTCATCCATTCCCAGACACATCCCTCGTGTGAGTGCCAACCCTGATAGGTCAGTGTAGGAGTCCAACCCTGAGTCTGTCTTAGGAAATTACCATTTTACCCACTTTCATTAGAAAACTTATTATTTTACCCCTAGGTCATTCTAAGCCCCCCAGTCATTCGAAGTCAACCAAGCTCATTAGTTAGTTCAGAACAGTTAGAATATCAGTCATTTCAAGCTCATCTGAGCTCACAATGAATAAACATTTCTATTTCTGACCATTCCTGCCAAAATGGGATCATTTCTTCAGAAATGAGCTCATTTCTTCAGAAATGAGCTCATTTCTCACTCAAATCCAAGCCAATTATCTCTGAATCAGTTCAGTCATTTCCAGTCAATTATATTCTTCTGAGTCTAGCTTGAGCTTACCAGGAGTTCAAGTGCTCCAGTTTCAGTTCAAAACCATTTTCAAGTGTTCATGAGCCCATTTTAGCCCATTTCAGCTCATTTAGCTGAAACTGAGCTGAGTCCAGTCAATTGAGCTAGTGTTTGAGCTTCAATTTTAGTTCATCTCAGTGTTACTGATCTTTGTTCCAGCTCAAACCCCACTCTGGTCTGTAATTCACTTTATTCCAGTGACCATTTCTCACCATTTTTCTAAAAAATGGCAGCTTTTCTTCACAATTCAGTCTGAGAGTTCAGTTGAGTTAGTATCTTGTCAGTTCATTTGAGTTATGAAACTCTAAAACCCAGCTCAATCCAGTTCATCTTAGTTCAATCCAGCTCAAACCCTCCATTTTTCAGTGTCACTCTGGCCCGATAGAGCCCAAAAACCATTTCTCAAATCATTTTGCAATTTTTATCAAAATTATCACTTTTTAAACTGGTACAAGTGTCAATAAAGGTCCAATATCCAAAATTCTTCATTCAGGGTTAGCATTTCGCATGGTATTTCATATCATTTCTGATAATTTCTCATCATTTTCCATCATTTCATAACATTTCACCACATTTCATTTTATTTTCAAGGTTCAGAACTCCAGTTTTATAAATTCCAATCCAGATTGAGTTTTTAAAGTTTTCAAAAATCAATTTCAAACCCTGGGTTTCCAAAATTGATATTTTTACCCCCAGAATTCTAAATTTAGAAATATTTTCTCAAGAAAAACAATATGGATTTCGTTCAAACTCAAATTTTCAAATCTTAAATTGGATTTGCTTCACAATGGGGTATGAAATTTCAAATTCGAAGCTCATTTCAGAAACTGCCAAAAATAGCTCATTTCATCCAAAAGTTTTCTGAAAAACCATTCTACCCCTCTGACCTTCAAAATAAATTTCAAAATCACCCTGGGCTCACTCAAAGGTGGTGCCACCATAAAACCCTATCTCTTTTCTATTTCTCTCAAGAATACACACCCAACCTATTTCTCTCAGTCCAAGACCTCTCCATTGTCTCTCTCATTCTCTCTCCACTTTCCCTAGCAGCCATTACTATCCTCTCCACCTCCAGCCACTCACACATTTGCAGCACCACAGGAGTGCCTCCAGCCACCTTCCTCCTTCAGCCGGTCTACCCACTTCCAGCCACCTTCCACCTCCATTAAGTGCAGCCACCCACCTGGATCAACTCCAACTCCTCTTTGTAGCAGCACATCTCCAGCCTTATCCTCCCTTGGCGCTACATAGCTGCAGCCATCGGTGTAGCCTCGCCTTCTTCAACGTCCAGCTGCAGCCACACCAACAATACATCAACTTCATCTCCTCCACTTGCTGCAGCCGAAGCCCAAGGAGATCCCCTTTAATCTTTGCTTCAATCGAGTGCCAAGGTATGGAATCTACCCCTTTGCTTGTGTTTCATGTTTTATCGATTTTTCATGCTAGGCAAATCTCAATATCAATCATTAAAGTGAATAAAGTGGATGTAAAACTCGTTTAGAACTTGGCTTAGGATGATATAATGTTTTATTCCTAAGTTAAAACGATGGAAAATAAGTATGATTATTACTTCATGCATAAACTATATGAGTGGGGTGATTCATCCCTTCGATGGATTTAATCCCCCATCTCAATAGTTAAAATTAATCAAAATCGTACCTCTCCATTTTCTTGTTTTGCTTATCATGCCATCAATTTCATGTGATTTCCATATTAGATCTTGCACTTAGGTTTGTTTAAACATCTCATGATCATATGATTCATATAATATAGTTTTATTAATGTTTGTTTATTAGTTCATAGGTTCTGATTTTAAGCGTCAGTCTAATTGATATTTCATGTACTTATTTTTGTTCAAAAATTCTAAAAAAATTATTATGAATACTTCTGTTTATTTGTGATATCTTTTCAAGAATATAGATCTATTTGAGTTTTGAAACCCCATTGAACAAATCGAACTCCAGATCGGGTTTTAAAGCCTCTGGAAATTCTGAATCCTATTTTAGCAGACTTGAGGACTCAAGATCTCCACCATGGGAGATCTAATTCATCCCCCCAAAAAATACAGTGGATCCATGTTAGAACCTATTATTTTCCAGTATTTTCCTAGGAGATTTGGTCCCTGTTAAAAATTGGATTTTCCAAACCCCTGTGAAAATCTCGATTTCTGCATGTCAGGGTCTAGAACAACCCTAATCGGCTGTGACGCTTCAATCCGTTGGTCGTATGTCTAAACCTTTAACAGTGGAGTTGTTCCTAGTGAAACCCTCTATCATTTCTCAGATTTTTAAGATTTTTAGGATTTGGATTCCTAGTTTTCCAGATTTTATAAGTTTTTTAGCCAAATCCCTGTTAGTTAGGTTTGATCAGAATTAAAGGTATAATAAACCTCTGTGTCCTTCCAATCCGTTCATCTAATCCCAAAATAGTAAAAAAAAAAATTGTTTCTCTGTTTGTCAGGGTCATTCTCTCAAAATTTCAGTCATTTTCTCCATTGTTTGCTATTTTCCCCAAAACCTGTCAGTCTGCCCTAAGTTCTAGAGTCGTCGAATTTCAATCCGACTTGCCGGAGCTGTCAAACTCCGACCATAGGTCAAAACCAAAATCTGTAAAAGACAAAAATCTTTTTCTAACTGTCCTATGTCACCTCATAACATTTGAGAAATTTCTATGGTAGTTTAGTACCCAAAATTTAGTTTAGATTTAGAGTTTTAGGCAAAATCTTGATTTTTAGTTAATTTTCATATTAAAAAAATATAAAACAAATAGATTTTCGAGTTCCATTCTGGTTTTAGGGTTAGTATAGGTGTCCATACCAAATTTGAGCTAATTCCAAGCTTATTTGCCTTGTGTGTTAGTTAATCTTTAAATTTAAAGGCGAAAATCAAGCGAAAATCAAGTTAAATTCAATATTTTATGATATTTTTGCCATTTTAGGGTTTTTATCATGTGAATAAGCATACAGTATCATATTAGGGTCAATTTAAATATCATTTTCATTTCACATTTCAACTTTTTGCAAAATTTATTTCAGAAAACACTTATTTCAAGGCCATAGTCTTGTTATCAGGGGCATTTTCCTCATTTTGACCTCAATTTCAAAATTCCAAACTTCAATTTTCCATATTTTCATGCATATCATCATGTTACATCATCTTATATTTAAGTCTATTTCATTTGATTTCCAAATTTTTAAATTTTATAAATTTTTTTTTAGAAAACCCTGATTTCAAGGTCATCAGGGGTATTTTGGTTATTTTTACTCCAATTTCGAATTTCCAAGTTTGTTTTCGAATTTGATTACTTATTTATCAAGTTTATATCAAAGAGGGTATGAATTAGGTTTATATCTGAATAATATTCGACAATTTCTAATATTTTCGGATAAATTTAGATAAACCTACATTTCTATGCTAACATGTTTTCTAGTTTTGCAGGAATATTCAAGAAGAAGATTTAGTTATTTTATTCCTTTTTCTTTATTCAATTCAATGTAACATCATATGTAATAATTTGGAATAAGATTTACATTTTCTGCATAGGATAGGATTGCATTGCATATAGTTTAATTCTGAAAATTTCAATATCTGATATATGATGCATATGCACATTTTCCAAAATCACTATGATTGACATGAATGACACATGCACAAGCTCTTAGGGAGTTCACAGACTTGATGGAATTCATATTTATGGCCATAGTCAGAATACGAAGGAAACTCAGATTTGTGATCTTCGTATTAGCCACATTCAGCCTACACTCTTCGGCTAACTTCAAAAATGCACTGCATTTCTCAAAATTTCAAAAGGATTTTCTCAATTCCTCAAAGCAATATCTTTCAAATTCATAATCATTCGTTCAATTTGCATCATTTTCAAACTCATTCCTAATTCCATTTCAGAGAAATCGATTTTCTCAGAACTTTCTAAATCTTTCTCAGGATTTGATTTTCTCAAAAACTCTGAGTTTTCAAATAGTATTTCTCAAGTTCAAATCATGATTTTCACATTCTCAATTTCATTTTCAAATCCCAAAATCGATTTTTCCAAAGTCCTTGAATTACTTATGAAATTGATTTTTCTCAAAATTCTCAAATCCATTTTAGAAATCAATTTTCTTAGAAAAGTAGTCCTAATTTTCTCAAAGTCCTAGTTTTCCTGAGAATCCATTTTCCCTTCAAAAGTTATTTTCCAATGCAATTCCTAATTTCCAGTGAAATTCAAAGATTTTCCCAGGAATTCCCTTTTTCAAGCATATTTCAATTTTCCCAAGCAAACATCATATTTCTCAACTTGCATTTTCTCTAAAATTCCATGACACATGCCTGATTCTATGTGCATTCTAGGAAAATAGAACATGATTTAGATATTTGAGTCAAGTTAAAGCGCACAATTGATCCTTGGTTCGATTACCCCTGGTAAAGACGTCAGGAACTGTTGAACCTCGTACCAACAGGCGGATCCCATTCCACGGATTTTTCCCACAAATTTTCAAAACGGAGGTGAGTAATTTTCAAAACTTTGGTCGAGTTTGAATCGCGGAATCGTTTATCTCTCTCACAAAGGGAGGAAAAAATTTTTGCAATGATAACAGGGTTATCAGAGGATGTTATCTCTTTTTGAGTGAGCAACCTTGGTAGGGTTTGCAAGAGGCCATTCAAAGAAGAGATTGGTGCAGGGTTTTCCCTTTGACAACCACAAAGGTCTCTGGTAAAAGAATGACAGCAACTGAGAAAACCTGCTTGCTCTCTCACGTGTTTTATGTGAGTGCAGGAATCATTGATTAATAATATGATAACCAAATGTTATCCAATGTACAAAGCTAAAGAGAATACGTTAGATACGACTACAAACTAGGTTAATGTTAAATGTGTTTCCTATTTACACAATGACTAATAGTAACTTTTGAGGAGTTTGTTAAAATAGTAGCTACATTAGAGGGATTGACCAATGATAACTTGATAACTCCAAGATTTATCCTGGAGGATTATTATTTGGAGTTATTAGTTCATTTGATAAGCTTATGCTTATCTTATCATGCCCCTGCAAGCTCAACCGAGGGCCTGCATGCACGTTGAGCTTGTGACGAAGGTTGATGAAGTACGCAAATGGAAGTGGTTTGGTTAGGCTATCCGTGAGCTGGTCATGAGAAGAGATTCACTGAACTTGAAGATGGCCCTTGCGGATGTGGTCATGAATAAAGTGAAAGTCAATTCAACGTGCTTGGTCTGAGCATAAAAAATAGGATTGGCAGCAAGGTAGAGAGCCCTGATACTGTCACACCATAACGCAAGTGATGCTTCAGAAGGAAACCCGAGTCCACAAAGGAGAGAGTGTAACCAAAGTAGATCAGAAGCAGCGCAGGCCAGGGATTTGTATTCGGTCTTTGTACTCAAGCGAGCTGCGGTTTTTTGCTTGCGAGATGACCAAGAAATGATATTCAGACCAAGAAAAACTATAAAGTCGGTAGTAGACTTTTGATTATCGGGACAACCAGCCCAGTTTGCATCCGAGTAAGCGTTGAGCTAAAGAGAAGATGATGATTAAAGTAGCAGGCCATGATGCAAAGTTTTCTTCAAGTAGCATAAAATTCTTTTGACTACAAACCAATGAGCATCAGTTAGTTGATGCATGTACTTATAGACCTTATTGACAACAAATGCTATGTCAAGACGAGTAAGAGAGAAATATTGCAAGCCACCAACAATACTGCAATACAGTGTGGGATCCTGGAACAAAGGTGATCTAGCGTTGGATAACTTGGAGTAGGAACTCATAGGGGTAGAAATAGGTTTGGCATCAGTCATGCAGGCTCTCTGAAGTAGAGTAAGAGTATATAACTGTTGAGAGAGAGTCACACCAGTGGAGGAATATAATACCTCAATGCCAAGAAAGTAACTGAGCTGCCCAAAATCTTTGATGGAAAAGGCCACATCAAGACAGGAAAGCAGGCGAGTGATCTCCATTGAGGTTGCTAGTGATTATGATGATGTTTATATAAACTAATATATAAATAATGAGACCACCCTAATGAAAAATAAACAGAGAAGCGTCTGATTGGAAAATAACAAAGCCATGAAAAACCAAATACAAGCTGAGACGTTGGTACCAGCCCCATGGAGCCTGCTTGAGACCATAGATAGCATGGTCAAGCTTGCAAACATGATGAGGGAAGTGTGAATGCACAAAACCAGGTGGTTGGCTCATGTAAACATCTTCATCTAAAAAGCCATTGAGAAAGGCATTGTTGAAATCCAATCGATGAATATATCACTTGAAAGAAACGACAAGAGACAGAACAACCCGAATTATGGTGGGTTTAACAATGAGACTATATATCTCAAAGAAATCAACCCCTTCCTCTTGGTAAAAGCCTTTGGCCACAAGTCGATCCTTGTAATGGGCAATAAAACCATCTGCATGCCTTTTAATATGGTATACCCACTTGGAGCCAACAACATTCAACTGAGGTTGTGATGGAATGAGATGCTAGGTGCGATTATGTAAGAGAGTAGTGTATTCATCCTCTATGGCAGAAGACCAATGTTGATGGTTGATGGCTTGCGTATAGGTGGTAGGTTCAGTCCCTAGAAGATGGGCATTGAAAGCAGTGTAGGCAATGAGGTATAAAGATGTAGAAAAAGATTTGGGTTTAAGCGAACCCGTCATGGAACGGGTCACCATCTGATGAATATGATCAAGTGGACGATCGATGGTCAGTGCAGATGCAGAAGGGACAGGCTAAAAAAGAGGCATTGATGGGTCAGGGGAGACAAATCAAGTGGGTAAGGCGCAGTGGGAGCAGGTGCTGGCGACTTTGGGGATGAGTGTAGAACAAGAAGGTCAAGTACAGGGTCGGTAGCAGATGATGAGGGGATGACATCAGAGGAGGGAAAAGGACTGACTAAGACCATAGAAGAAATACCCAACTATGCGAGATCAGGCTCAGATGCAGGAGACAAAAGGCATGGTGCAGCAAAGAGGGACTCATTAAAGTACACATGACGAGTGACATAGGTGCAAGAGGTTTGAGGATGAAAGCAAATATAGCCTTTATGACGGGGGTAACTTAGAAAAATATATGATTTGATTTTTGGTTGGAACTTGGTGGAGTTGTATGGGGTAACTAGGGGATGGCATATACACCCGAATACACGAAGGTGATGATAGTCAAGTAATTAGTTTAGGAGAAGTTCATAGAGAGATTTATAGTTAAGCACTATGGTGGGTAGGCGGTTGATAATCACCATAAGAATTCTGTGGATTAGCAATTGACGCTATTCGACGTGAATCTATCGCAAATCTGTCGCTGAACTGTTTAGTGACGGATTCATGTTGGCTTAGCAACATATAGCATTCATCATAATTTTTTGGTCGCTAATTAGCGACAGAACTTATCTGTCACTACTTTTGTCGCTAATTCATGATGGATTCACAAATATTATGATATATCGCCAATCTGTCTTTAAATAAGAATTGATTTTGTTTTGTGATAGATACATATCTATCTTTAATCCATCGCTAACATTTAACGATGAATATGTATCTGTCTCTAATATCCGTCGCCAATTTAGCGATGGATTACATTCTGTCACAAAACATCGGCTGATTCCGTTTTTAAGATAGATAAGTATCCGTCTCTAATCCGTCGCTAAATTGGTGACGAATATTAGCAATGGA
Organism: Nuphar pumila; assembly: GCF_984573655.1. Classification (NCBI taxonomy): domain Eukaryota; kingdom Viridiplantae; phylum Streptophyta; class Magnoliopsida; order Nymphaeales; family Nymphaeaceae; genus Nuphar; species Nuphar pumila. Next base: position 134,161,041 of record NC_143251.1, read on the forward strand.
TATTATTCGTCGCTAATCTGTCACAAATTTTAAAAAATAAAAATAAAAAATTTATTTGAAATATAATAAATATCGAGAAAAATTTTCTCGTTATACAATTTATATAACCTGTGTATAAAAAATTAAGTACACATAAAAAATACATATATAAAGCAGGTGTAACAAATTTAACACAAGACATAAGTGAAACAAATTTAACAACCTAGTATAATCCTCGACAAGTTCTAATTAGTTACAAGTGTACATATACAAAGAGTTTCGTTTGAAACAACAAGTACGTGAAACAAATTCAACATATGAAGCTAATCCTTGCAAAGATTCAAAGCATCATCCTTTTCATTGTCTGGATCTGCCCCTCCATCCATTCCTCAATCAACTCCTCTACGCTGATCATCTCCAACATCCTACAAGAGAACTGAAATGTTAGTATTGATAAACAAAATATAATGGAACAAATTATATGCAATGCATCTAATCTAAGGCAATCAAAGTAACATGACTAACTGACACATAAACTAGCAATAAAGTGAAGGACATTAACAGAATTCAGAAGTTGCCAAAAAACTTTCATAGCGATTCAATCATGCATATATGTGTTATAAGGCAGTAAAAAAACTTTATAGTGATGAAATCATCCTTATATGTGTTCTAAGGTTGTTAAAAAACTTTCATAGTGATTCAATCATGCATATATGTATTGTAAGGTTGTCAAAAAACTTTCATAGTGATTCAATCATGCATATATGTGTTATAAAGCAGTAAAAAAAATTATAGTAATGAAATCATGCACATATATGTGTTCTATGGTTGTCAAAAAACTTTTATAGTGATTCAATTATGCATATATGTGTTCTAAGGTTGTCAAAAAACATTCATAGTGATTCAATCATGCATATATGTATTGTAAGGTTGTCAAAAAACTTTTATAGTGATTCAATCATGCATATATGTGTTATAAGATAGTAAAAAAAAAATCATAGTGATGAAATCATGCATATATATGTGTTCTAAGGTTGGCAAAAAACTTTTATAGTGATTCAATCATGCATATATGTGTTCTAAGGTTGTCAAAAACCTTTCATAGTGATTCAATAATGCATATATGTGTTATAAGGAAGTCAAAAAATTTTGTAATGATGAAATCATGCATATATATGTGTTCTAATATTGTCAAAAAAAAATCATAGTGATTCAATCATGCATATATGTGTTCTAAGGTTGTCAAAAAACTTTTATAGTGATTCAATAATGTATATATATGTTATAAGACAGTAAAAAAGCTTTCATAGTGATGAAATCATGCATATATGTGTTCTAAAGTTGTCAAAAGACTTTCATAGTGATTCAATCATGCATATATGTGTTCTAAGGTTGTCAAAAAACTTTCATAGTGATTCAAGCATGCATATATGTGTTATAAGGCAGTCAAAAAACTTTCTTAGCGATAAAATCATGCTTATATGTGTTCTAAGGTTGTCAAAAAATTTTCATAGTGATTCAATCATGCATATATGTGTTTTAAGGCAGTAAAAAAATTTCATAGTGATGAAATCATGCATATATATGTGTTCTAAGGTTGTCAAAAAACTTTTATAGTGATTCAATATTGCATATATGTGTTATAAGGCAGTCAAAAAATTTATAGTGATGAAATCATGCATATATGTGTTCTAAGGTTGTTAAAAAACTTTCATAGTGATTTAATCATGCATATATGTGTTTTAAGGTTGTCAAAAAACTTTCATAATGATTCAATCATGCATATATGTGTTATAAGGCAGTCAAAAAACTTTCATAGTGATGAAATCATGCTTATATGTGTTCTAAGGTTGTCAAAAAACTTTCATAGTGATTCAATCATGCATATATGTGTTATAAGTAGTCAAAAACCTTTCATAGTGATGAAATCATGCTTATATGTGTTATAAGGTTGTCAAAAAACTTTCATGGTGATTCAATCATGTATATATGTGTTATAAGACAGTAAAATTTTTTTTATAGTTATGAAATCATACTTATATGTGTTCTAAGGTTGTCAAAAAACTTTCATAGTGATTCAATCATGCATATATGTGTTATAAGACAGTTAAAAAACTTTCATAGTGATTCAATCATACTCATATGTGTTCTAAGGTTGACAAAAAACTTTCATAGTGATTGAATCATGCATATATGTATTGAAATCTAACGACATGAAACTAATAATATGAAACTTTATGCCTGACGGGCACCGGAACTCATGTTGAATGCAGATGAAGTTCCCCTGTCCCGAAAAAAGTTACACAACTCATTATGGACAAGGTTGAGAATGACTTCATGTAAAAAGTCACGCATTGTGTCCTGAAGAAGTTGGCAGATACCATCCCAAGAAATAACAGGGTCAATCGGCTGCTGAAAGTTGATGTTGGAGGGAGAACTCTGAGAACCCTGGTTGGAGGAGGCAATGACTGGTGTGGTGTTTATATTACTCACAAACATGAACACACATCCTTTTTTGGGTTCATCGGTTGCAGTCATCTATGCTGCAGGATCAAAAGGAAGATGCTGAGTGGAGTCATCGCCATATCGCTCTACTACCTGTTGCTCGTATGACTCCTACAAAGTAATGATTACAGTATGAATTAATAATTAAGAATTATAATGTAATTCAATGTAACTTGTATATTATAATGTTTATTAAAACAATAAATACATACCATTGTCGCTCTCGCCTTCTCTGATACGAACTCTCCCATGTTCTTACATTTATGTGTTTCAATAAATGCATCATTGTAAGGCACAATGCCTCCTTTTTCGGCTTCCTGCAAGGTTAAATGATAAAAAAATCAATTAAAAAGTATGCAAAAATACTTATAAATTTGATAATATATATTTATGAGTTACCATTTTCTTCTGATGGCTCCCGAAAGTCCTAGAACCACCTATGTGTAGATGGGCATCGAGCATCTTCGCTCAGTTTTCTTCAGCCTTTGCTGAGCGGTTTTAAAATTCATGGCTCACCCACTTGTTACACATTGCATTCTAATAATCTGACCTGATAGTAGAAGGCAGATGGCTCTTCTACTGCAGTGGATCATCTATCCCACCAGCTGCTTTTATTATTGCAGTCTTTATATTGTGAAGTATGTCTGTAAATCGATTGGTAGTCATCTTCTGCCACAATACCATCGCGTCTTGCTCCTCCTTCGCAGTAGTGAAGCGATTCGAAGCCTATAAATAATTTCAGAAAGTTAGTACACATGACCATAACAAAAAATTAAATATGAAACACATTAGCTATGATAAACGATTATATACCATGAATGAGAACCATAATCTGTCCAATACCTCCTTCGGGTACTCTTTTCATTGAGCGACTGATCCTGGAAGATGTTGAAATAGTGACTTCCTAATTTTTCAAATCACTTCTTGTAGCTCGAACCTCGTGTTGCATATGAATTAGTACACATTAACAATCGACTATCGATATACATTATTTATAAGATAAGTATTGGATAAGTGACAATGAAATACTTACGGTCGACTATCGATATACACTATTTGAATGAGTCATCATGTGTCAGACTGAGAAGACCCAGCATCTGACGTTGTCTTGTGATGTGTATGATTGGCTGGTGTACGTGAGTCATGTACAAACGAAACATCTGGAAATAGAACAATGAGTTAGAAATTCACATAATGCATATTTAAACTAATCAAGTATATAATTATTTAAATGATATACCTATCGAAGCATTACATGAAGACGAAGGCTGAAATTGACTATCACTGAGCTGGGATCCTATAAAGACGATTACCAAGTAACAATTTTTATATCAACATATAAGCCAAGACATAATGAATGCCTATATTTAAATATAACATAAAGACATCTACCTAATGTTGTCCCACAACCTTCACTTGGTCCTCAACCACTGGGTGCTCGATCACTGTAACCTCCACGAACCATATTCTAACAAATAAAAAGGTTATTTGGATAAGTTATATAACTCTTGATATTAGCATGGACATGACATGCATAAAATGTAAAGATTTAAAGGTCCTACATGAATTAGTTTTATAACTATGCATGAATTGTGCATATACATGCTAAATATGCATGGAATGTAACATAATATGTAAGATATAATGTTAAAATAGATAGTGCATATGAGAAAGTGATGTGGTATGTATTACAAGATGTATTTCACTAGCTCGAGTATGCTTCCTCATCACTTGTTTGACTTTCATATTCTTCTTCTTCCTCTTCCTCTTCCTCAGCTTCTTCATTGGGTGACCATCCACTTGGTATATCATTTGGATCACATTCTTCCATATGTGTGCCATTGAACAATAGAGATGTGACATGCAGACCATGTGCGACATCATGACCATAAGAGAAGTCATACATATCATCTGATTGATAGTAATCACCCTCTTCAACAAACTGATCATACTTGGGGTATAGTTTAGACTTCACCTTGCAAACCGCCCACCATTCATTTCTATCTGACTTTCTTGTATTCGGATACGAAGTATAGTAAACTTGTTGAGCTTGTGATGCTAATATGAATGGTTCATATGTTTCAAACCTTGATTTATGATTCACCTCCATAATACCTGAGGCTTTATCGACTCTTATTGCTTTAGGATCAAATCAATGACACTTGAATAAAGTTACTGTGTTATTTATGCCTAAGTAAGTCAACTCCATTATTTCTTCAATAACACCATAGTAGTCAAGTTCATTTTTATCGTAACTGCTACCCTTGACACACACGTCATTATTCTTCATTGACTTGTTTACATCGTAGTCTTTTGTATGGAATCGATAACCATTTACGATGTACCTGTTGTAACATTGCACAACTTTGGTCGGGCCATTTTTGTAAATCACATATTCCTTGGTCATTAACATCTCCATGGCAGACCTACAAGCATAAACAATGATTGTAATCATGACTAATTAAATAATATATTATTTTTTACACGAAAAGAATGCATGTCATTGTCCTTACCAACTCTTTAAACCATGCCTTAAACTTATTTTCACATTCTTTCTGTACTTCTAAATCAATGAGATATAGAAGTTCTCTTCGCAACTCTAGATCAAATCATCTGCACTTAACAAATAATTATATTACTGAATCATGTGTGTACGTAGAGAACTTAGTGTAACATATTATGTATACTTACTTGATGTAGGGGTTGATCTCTGAGCAATTAAAAAGGATATAGATTTGTTCAACGTCTTGCTCTCGGTCTTCCAAGAGTCTTGACTAGCAACTGCCAAAGGCATGCCCAAGTGGTTTAAATATCCATAGTTTATCAGTCATAGTAACTTGTTCTCTATCATCATTACGAGGTGGGAAAATGTCACTTGTTGAAATGTGAGGTTCAAAGTACATGAATGAGAAATTTGAAATCTTTTCTAAAGTGTACGTCTCACAAATTGAACCCTCTACTCTTGCTTTATTCTGAACCTTTTTTTTTGAGGTCAAACATGCATCTGTCAATAATATACATCTCGTAATGCAATAACTTCCCAATAGCATTAGAGAGAAAAATATAAATATATATATAAATGTATATATATATATATATATATATATATATATATATATATATATATATCTTTCAAATGGATATATCTATCGATATTGCACAGAACCACCAACCCTAAGTTCATATGACAAGTGTATGATCACATGTTTCATAACATCAAAAAATGCTGGCGAAAATATCTTCTCTAGCTGAAAATTAGTAGTGATGACATAATCCTCGAGATTCTTTACCTCAGTTACTACAACTTTCGATGCAAACAATGTTCTAAAAAATTGACTCAACTCGGATAATACCCCTATATAGGTTTGTCTAACATATCATGAAATGCTAGGAAAATCAATCGTTGCATGATGACATGACAATCATGGCTCTTCAACCCATATAATTGTTCATCATCTATCTTCACAACCCGAGCAATGTTAGAGATGTATCCATCTGAAAATCTCAACTATCTCAACCACTGACATATCTGCTTTACTTGATCTGGTCCAAGCACGTACCTTGCCTTTGGTTTCAGTACTTTACCATTGTACTCTTCAAGTTCCAATTTTGGTCTTTTACATATTACTTTTAAATCCATGCGGGCCTTCGAATTATCCTTTGTTTTCTTTTTGACATTCATTACTGTATGGAACACATTATCGAACACATTTTTCTTCACATGCATCATATCCAAATTATGTCGTATCAATAAGGTCGACCAATATGGTAGTTCTCAAAATATAGATTTCTTTGTCCAATTGTGATCATTTCCCAATCCAAGGAAAGGCATCACACTACGGACATCTGTTAGTCCATATGAAAAGTATCACAATCATCTTAAAATCTTTGTGCCAAACAACCGTGTAGGTGGGTCTTCTATTTCAATTGTGCCTGCTCAAAACACATTCATTTATCATCAGAATAGATGGTCGATGGATAAAAATCGATGGTGACAATCAAACCAACACAGCTTCCTTCCGTGCGTCAATCTAAAAGATTTTGTATCCTCCATGCAGTATGGACATGCCAACTTCTCATGTGTGCTCCAAGCAGATAACATACCATATGCAGGGAAGTCACTAATTGTCCATAGAACAACGACCTTCATATTGAAGTTTTGTTTTTTTGTGGGCATCGTACGTGAAAACACTGTCATTCTACAGTATTTTCAGTTCATTAATCAATGACCCTAAATATACATCAAGATTTTACCCCGTAGACGTCAGACTAAGGATCAATAGAGACAAAAAAAGATTTTGACGCTTCATACACAAGCTTGAAGGAAGGTTGTATGAGGTGACAAATACCGGCCAACACGAGTATGAGGTTGATCTACCCCCAAATGGATTAAATCCATCTGTACATAAACTGAGCCTAACATTTCTCACTTCCATTGCGAATGTCTGATGAGTACGATCAATGTGCTTTCAAGCTTCCATGTCAACATGATATGTGATCTTGTCTTCATCATGTTGAACTTTATTTACATGTCATCTCATGTGTTTAGCTATCCTCGAAGACATACAATCGTTGCAATCTAGAGGTGAGAGGAAAGTAGCAGAGTGACTTGTATGACACTTCTTTTATCCTCGTGCTAGCATTGCTCCTTGTCTTTGGCTTGAACCGAGGATGCCCACATGACGGACATGATCTACTATTTTCTTGATCTTTGAAATACAACATGCAGTGATTTGGACAAGCATCTATCTTTTGATACCCCATACCTAGAGCGTTGACCATAACCTTTGCACGTAGAAATTTTGCGGCAATTTCTTATCTTTGGGCAACATACTTTTTACAATAGAGCACAAACGGTCAAAACATGATTGACTCAAATTATACTCTGACTTCAAATTCGGTAGTTGAAGAACTGCAAACAAGATAGTATGACTCTCGCAACTATTCCACAATGGCTCATCAACATCTCTAAGTAAGTCATAAAATCTACTAGCTGCATTCTTTGTTGTTTCTTTATCTACCTCAGTTGGTATATCACTAGAACCCATAGTAGAACCCAATTCTTGTCCTGCGACATCAAATATCAAATCCACATATGGATTATCGTGCATCACATCCACCTGTGCGCCATAATTGTTTTAAAATTCTTTACCATGAAGCATCCAATTCTGATAACCACTCATAAAACTCTTCTTGTATAGGTGATGTCTAACGCCATGAGGCTCTACAAATCGATTATTCTTACACATCGAGCAGAGGGCACTTGATTCGACCGGTGTGATTCACTGTACTGACACTTGTCGTTGCAAATTTAATAAAAATGTCAACACCATCCATGTATTCAAGCGACACCTCATTATCAACTATCCTACGATACATTCATTCACGGTTTGCAGCCATTTTATCCTATAATGTTACGGATATTATCTTTACCAGTTAAAAGAGAATCATAATAATGCTATGATAAATAAAATATTTAATTTATCTAATAATTCTTGTTTGGTGATTATTGGTGAGCAATTTTTTTGTTTCAGTTAATGCATAAATTTTATTCTCCAATCTACCACAAACATGCTTAATATAAAATGCAATTTCATGAACTATTATGCATGCATTGATAATTCAATATTTTCGTATGTAACACTATAACATTATATTTATACACATTACAAGGATATTTAGAAAGATGAAATCACATCCACAAACGTGATACATTCAATTAAAATATATTTTTATGATACAATATTACATGGTATGCATAATCAAATAAAAAATAACTTCATGCAAGCATGAATAGTCATGTCAAACAATGCAATATATTCAATCATTTATATCACAACAATGTCAAACATGTATCTACAGCAAACACACTCCAATATCTCGCTAACTACTACCATGACTAGCATGGAATCCGAACTACAAAAATAAGAGCACTTCTATTCTCATACATTCAAATCATACTCAACATGATCTCCAAACTCCAGCAAAATCATCTTAGATATTCACAACTAAGTGAGTGTGTAAGCAAAAAAGTGTTGCATCCAAGAAAGTAAATAACATGTGATATGCTTGCATCACTTACTCATCACGAATATTTACCCGATTTTCATGCTTTTGCATTTGCATTTTTCTTGTTTCTTTTTTGCATGACATTTTAATCACATGTGATGCTTAGCATTAAGCATCACACATTTTGTTATGCTATGCACCTGCAATGACAAAGACTGTCGGCCAAATTGGTGCATATAGTAAAAAATCTTGTTATTGACATTTTCTCGACAAAGGAAAATCTTGAGATAAATGTAACTTTTTTCTTGGAAAAAAATATAGAGAAAATATTGCAATATTTAAATTTTACAACATAAATAAAATATAGCAAAACCCTTAAAATATAAAAAATATAAATATCATAGTAATAATATGATCTGATAAAAACATAGTATTTTCAAAACAGGTGATGGTTTGAAAATATCATGTCTTCATTGTGATTATATCGATTTTCGAAAATCTTGCAATCAAATTGGGAGATTTTCAAAAAATGGCTGATATTTGCAAAATCGTCTCCTCCTCTCCCTTGCCAATAAAAAACTCCAGTTGTGAAAGCCCCCGCCGACCGGGGTGTCTCCCCTGTCGACCTGTCGAAAAAAGCCCCTGTCAGCCGGCCATGGTTTGCCAAACAAGAAGAACCTACCGACAGAAAAGAAAGAGATGGAGAAGAAGAAGTAGAAGGAAAAGAAGACACAAGAGAAAGAGAGAGGGGGTGAGAGGTTACCTAAAAAGTGGCCAGCGATAGGGAGAGCACCGACGTCAGGTGCAGGCGACAGGCGAGGTGAGTGACGGTTCGACTATGAGAGTCGAGTGAGGGAGAGGGTTTGGGGGTCAGATCAAAGAGGGGGTAGAGAAGGAGAGGGAGGAGATCTTCAGCGTGCAGGTGATGGTGGTCACAGTGGCACCGCGGGTCTGGCCAATCGGCAAATGGGGAAGGAAGGAGGACGCTCTGGCCGATCGGCAAAAGCGAAGAGGGAGGAGGTGGCACCGCAAACGAGGCTCTCGACAACGGCACACGGCGGTGAGAGAGATAGAGTGAGGGAAGAAGAAGGAGGTGAAGGAGAAACTTGAGCGGCAGCTGTGTGCGATGGATGAAACAGAAAAGGAAAGAAAGGGGCTCACATTAGGGATTTACAGGGAAAATTAGCGACGAATTTTTTTTGTCTCAAAATTTGTCGCTAATTAGCGACGGAAAAAATTCTATCTCTCATCCGTCGCAAAGTTGCGACAGAGTTTGAGACGAAATGTTCTGTCGCTAATTAGTGACGGATTCTGAGACAAATTTTTTGTCGCTAATTTCGCAACTAATTTTAATTTTAGGGATGCCTAGTTTTCTCTAGCTAATCCATCGTAAAGTGGCAACAAATTATTTACATCAGAAATTTTTGTTGCTAATTAACGCTTTTCTTGTAGTGGATATAGACTGTTGTTCGAAAAGCATCAACTCGTAATTCATAGGATAAGGAGGCACCACTTAATAAACTGAGACTCGTTTACACAATATGCCTATGCTTTCGCTCAATCAGCCTGTTTTGCTCGGGCGTGTGGGGACATGAGAATCAATAAAATATACCATTGCTTTTAAGATAGGTCTGGAATTAACCACTTGTAAATTTACCACCATTGTCTGATTAAAAATATTTAATGTTGAACCCTACTTGGTTTTCCATAATAGATTGGAAACCTTTGAAACAGTCAAATACTTTAGATTTTGTTTTCAAAGAAAAGATCCATAAAAAATGACTAAAATCATCAACGATTAACAAGTAAAAACGAAAACCTTCATAAAAAATAACAGGAATTGGTCCCCAAACATCAACAACTATGTGATAAGGAATATCCAAATGAAAGTTTACGAGCTTTTTTAATAAGACAGTGTCAACAAACCTTTGTACTCATTATTATTAAAGTAAATAACATAAATAGTTTTAAGAAGAGAAACAATCTTCTTATTTGCATGCCTAAGACGTTGATGTCAAAGATCAAATGTTGCTTGATTTTTTGTATATTGTCATCATCAAAGTGACACTCACTTTAATTGGATAGAGTCTCATATTGGTTTTCGGTCCCTGAAGACGAATCGTGCCTGTCTAGCGATCCTTAACAATAAATTCAAATGATGTAAATTCGAAAACACAATCATTATCTTTCATGAATTTACCCACAGATAATAAATTTTTAGCAATGTCAAGCTCATGAGGGACATTCTTTAAATCAAATGTAGAGCCTTTAGAAGATAAAACCAAATCAGAAGATAAAACCAAATCACCTACATGAGAAATTGGTAATGTCTTACCTTTCCCGATCATGATGGATTTGTTGCCTTGATAAGAGTATTTGTTGACGAACTGCTGGTCATCCATACTGAGATGATTAGTTGTACCAGCGATAGGATACCAATGGTTATCAATAGTTTGTTGTAATAACATAGCGGAAAATGCCTGGGAAATATCTCAGCAGTTTTTTGTAATATAACCACGCTTTCTGCAGTACTGCCTTATTGATTGTTTGGATTGTTGAGAGATTGATTGAAGTTTCCTGAGGGATCTCGGACTTGATCCCAATTACCTCTATAGGATCTGCATCCACGACCTCTTTCCTGAGAGGTCGTAAAGGCAGTTTGAGAGGATTCTTGGTTTACTTGTTTAGGATGAAGCATGATTATTCTCTTTTCCTGATTAATCAGAAGATCATACAGATCAGCAAAGGAGTGACGAGAGGCTCTGGTGAAGTAACAAAGCTCTCATATTCAATGGGCAAACCGTTGAGAGTGATTTGCGTGAAATTGATGTCATCAAGTGGACTATTTGCAACAGCTAGAAAATCAACCAAAAATTTGATTTTGTTTAGATATGTATCCATGTCCATGCTTTCTTTCTTTATGAAGGTGAAATCTTTCTTTAGGAGCATAATCCTCAGTGACAATTGAGAACTGTGAGACTTCTCTAGCATGACCAAGGCTTTTCATACTATTTTGGTTCTCATAATTTAGCTAAGCATTGATTCAGAGACTGTAGCTTTGATCCAGCTTAAGGCAAGTTGGTCGGACTTCCGCCAAATGTAAAAAGTAGGTTTTGCTTTTTGCTTTTTTGCCTTCCGTGAGGAGGAACTTGGGTGGTTTAGGAGAGGAGTCATCAACAAACCTGAAAAGATCATTGCTCATCATAACTGATTCTAGTTGAGATCTTCATTGAGATCTTCAGAGAAGGTAGTTTTCTCTATTCAACTTGATTGATATGAGACTTGCGACGGCATTTCACTCGGTTGCAGCAATACTGAAAGCCATTGAAACGCTCAAGGGATCTTCTTGCTCATGATACCATGAAAGAATGACAACTGAGAAAACTTGTTGGCTCTCTCACGTGTGTTACGTGAGTGTAGGAATCATTAATTAATAATATGATAACCAAATGTTATCCAATGTACAGGGCTTAAGAGAATACGTTAGATACTGCTACACACTAGGAAAACGTTAAATGTGTTTTCTATTTATACGATGACTAATAGCTACTTTTGAGGTGTTTGTTAAAACAATAGCTACATTAGAGGAATCGACAAACACAATTTGAGGGGCCAATCAGGATAACTTTGATAACTCTAAGATTTATCCTGAAGGATTATCATTTAGAGTTATCAATTCATTTGATGAGCTGATGCTTATCTTATCATCTGGCCCTCGATTAGGGATATTTAATTCTCGGTTATGAGGGGGGATAATAATCATTAGAGTGACGAGAGACGAAAAAGATATGAACCTCATTCTTCAGCCATGCAAGGAGGAGGGGCGAGTTGTGAAGAGCAGCAGGCCAAACTTATTTTTTCTGCTAGAAACGAAACTTCAACAAGAGCTACCAGGGATGCAGTTGTGTGGGAATTTTTAAGCATCTTTAAGTAGCCGAATAATTTGTTTATGGAATCCGGCTGGCATTCACCCTGAAGCGCAATGTTGGCAACCGATCAATCTATCAGGCTGGTGTCTGCCAAACCCCAGCTTGGCTATCCAAAAAAAAAAGGTTGATATAAAGATACCTTCCAATAATTACAATATATTATTGGTCTTATAAGTCACCTGGGTTGGCAAGGCTTATGAATTAGGTGAGCGTTGATTCGAGATCTTCCTCCCTCGATTCTTTTTCTATTTATGGTATTGTCTTCTATTTATTCTTAAAGTATATTGACATTTAGGTCACTGTCATTCCCATGCCACCAAAAATTGGTCAGAATTATAGCATAAGAAGTTCAAAGATTTGAGGAAAAGAGCAAAGAAGTGATTAATAAATTTTTAAAGGTCATAGTCAAGATTTTTGCTATACATTTGATGCCAAAGCTGTCCGTGAGCTTTTTGATTAACCATAAAGTTTAGGTGCATATTTTGAAAATTTTAAAAATGTAGGTGCATATTTGAATTATGTTGAAAGCTGAAGTGCCAACCTGGAAATTACCAAAATAAATAATACCAATCCAAAGGCTATTCGTATCCCTTGCTTGTTACATTGTGAAGCTGGCACCCGTTTAAATAATAGAAGTAATGGTGGCAATGAGAGAATACTAAGGGCACGATTGGAAGCGAGAAAGATGCAGGAAAAAGTGATGCAAAATAAAATAAAAAATTCACCCTTCCAAACAAGAGAGATTTTTTTTCGGAGAGTTTTTTAAAAAATACACTTTTTTGATAGAAAACAATGTTTCCTAACAATATAAAATTTATTTTTACACTCTCCACCACCCATCCCACCACATCTCACTACCACCACCACCATCTCACTATCACTACAATCATCCATCTTACCACCACCACCACCCTGCTCTTCCTTTCTCTCTATCATTTTTTCACATTTTTACTTTGTTTTTCTCATGCTATACAAACAAGCAAAAAAACTTTCTTTTAGAAAACTACTCATAAAAAATTCTCATAGGTAAATTTTTTTTTTCCTATGAGAGTTTTTCTCTCTTCCAAACGTGCCTCATATCTATCGTTAATTCCAAAAATGTGCCTCATATCTCTGAATTTTCTAATATGGACTACAGATTTCCTGAAAACTGTCAAATGGAGACCTCAGACTAAAATTTGTCATCTTGGCAGACGTGATCTTAGATTTTCATCATTGTTTTCTTGGAGTCCTTTTTTTAGAAGAACATAAAATCTAGGTGCAGGGCCGACTGGCCTCTTCAAGATTTGAAGCCATTGCCTAGGGCTTCCTATTTTGGAGTAGGATGGATACATGGCACATGCTGGGGGGCTTCAAATTTTAGAGTCCACATAGGATGGATAGGGCCTCCAAAATTTAGAGTCCAAATAGGGTTAATAGAGATATTTAGGTAATTATTAAATTATAATTTATTAATTATCTAAAAACTATAATTTAGGTAATTTTAATAAGTTAATCATCTAAACCTAATAATAAAATTTTTCAATCTTCAAAATTTTAAACCGTTAAAGAAATAGTAATAGTTTTTACCTAATTTATTAACTTTTTACAGCTAATTAAACTCATTAAATATTCTAGCCTAACCAAAATCGATAACCTAAAGAGCCTAAATTAAAGCATCTCTCTCTCAATGGTCAACATCTCCAACTTGAATCTTGCAAGTAATTTATTATATTTGTTTTTCCTGTTTTATGTTCACTGATATTATAATATCATAGTAATTACTAATTAATATATATATTTTTTTTACATCTTTCAAGTTTCAATATGATCACTCACATGGTCTTTAATTGAATTATAAAAATCTTGTCCTAAATACTAGTCCAATAATCTTTCTACAATATATTCTCATCTATTTTTAGTTTTAGATGATTAATATTTAATAGTGTGCAAAATATTTGTTCATCCGTTCATGTATACAATTTATTGTTGATCAAGCCATCTCCTCCATTAACATTAGATTTGAAATTTTTTAAAAATATGAAGATTATTTTGGTTTTTTATTTGATTTAGAAAAACTAATAATATTAGATAATGAAAGTTTAAAAGGTTGTTGTGTTAAACTTGCATGTTTTTTAAATTCTGATATATATTTAGATATCGATGACTCAGATTTATTTTTAGAGTTAAAAGTCTTAAGAGAATTTTAGAAAAAGAAATAAAGAATCTAATTGACACACTAATTTTCATAAAAATATCGAATTCTTTTTCAAATGTATATATTGCTTATAGAATACTCTTGACCATGCCTATTACCGATGCTTCTGCTAAAAGAAGTTTTTCAAAATTAAAATTGATTAAGTCATATCTAAGAACAACTATGTCACAAGAAAGATTAAGTGAATTAGCTATGTTATTTATTGAAAGGGATATAATGACAAAGCTTGGCAGTAAAGATTTAATCAATACATTTGCATCATTAAAAGCAAGAAATATAGATTTTAGATAATATTTTTTAAATTAATTTATGTTTATATATATATATAAACCAATTAGTAAATATGAAAGATATTAAAATTTTAAGAAGAAAAAAAAGTGCAACTCCTTTAATAAATAATAGAATTTTTATGTACAATGCAAAAAATTAAGCTCTTATTTTGAGGCTTAGCCTAGGGCCTCAACTTCTCTTGACCCGCCCTTGGGTGGGTGATAACACAACATTGGATGCAAGAGAACATAGGTCATACAGAAGCAGGGCTATACCCATCCTAAGATAACCTACCCATTGGATATCTTGCCCTGGCCACTTCAGGGCAACAAAAGTACAGATATCACTTTGAATTCTCTGATGAATGGATATGAGGTTGGAGAATTTATAGGATAACAGCCTGTGATTTCTTTCTTTCACAGGTACCACCATGCCCAAAACAGCCACCAGTTCTATAACATACCTCATTTACGACCATGAGGCAAGTTTGGAGGGCTCACCTTTTGGAGTTTTTTTTTATGACGCCGAGAACCAGATCACTTAATGGGCCAGCCCCTGCAAGGTAAACCCCGGGTAGGATAAACTTTTGGAGTTGAAAAACACTTATTTTTCATCATAGAGAAGAGAGATACTATTGTCTGAGTTTTGACCTGGCAGATTTCAGAAAACTGGAGGCCTATATCAGGAAAATCAGAAATGTGAGGCTCATTTTTTATATTAGTACCCAAAGGTGGCCCCCATGAATGGATATTTCCCTCCCGTTTTTTTTCTCCTTCCAAATTTGATAATCTACTTTAAAGTATCCTTGTGACATACACTATTGTGCAGCAGCATAGGCAGAGCCCACGATGTGTTGGCCGTCGAATAGGAGGGCGGAGGGCTTGGTAAACGCACTGAACGGAAGAGCAGTTACCCTTATAATATTGTACATCATCCTTATCCCAACTACATAGGTAGGGGTGGCAAAACCTGACACCACCCGCCAACCGCCTCTTAGGCGGGTTCGGGTTTGGCTTAAACGTTTGTGTCATAAACGGGTCGACCTGCCTAACCCGTTTATTAAACGGGTCGGGTTCGTGTTAGGGGTATGCCAACCCGTCAACCCGGCTGACCCGTTTAATAAATGGGTTAGGCGGGTGGGTCAACCTACCCGCCAACCCGTTTACCCGACCGTGACCCGCCCACCCCGCCCGCTAACCCGCCAAACCGTTTATCCGACCCAACCCGTTTATTAAACAGGTTAACCGGGTCGTGTCGGGTTACCCATTTAATAAATGGGTCGGGTTCGTGTTTGCCACAGCTGACCCGTTTAATAAACAGGTCGGGTTCGTGTTGAGGTATGCTGACCCGCCAACCAACCAACCCGACACCCGACCCAATTGCCACCCCTATACATAGGAATTGCCACCCCTATACATAGGGTAGGCTTTGCAAGTCTTATTTCTCCATTTTTGTCTATCTATAGGTAACTTTGATCCCCGCACATCTCACTTGATTAAGGTGTACATGAACTCCACTCTCACATATCTCACAATCCCCAAGTGTGATGTGCATTGTGGATTGAATATAACCGATAGTCAGTTATATACAATATGACCGTTAGTACCCTTGCCAAAGGAGGCAAAGCTTGGCCTGTTCAGCTCAGTTCAAGTGCGAGCTTTTAACTAGCCAAGCCTAGCTCAATCTGGTCATAGGCCAAGCTTGAGTTGATTGGTTTAAGAACCCTTTATATATATATATATATACACTTTAAACTATGGGGCCTAACGGGGCAGAAAGAGAAAAGAGGGCTTGATATTTATCATATATATAATGGTTTATCATACTCGATTTAGTAGGAATAGACTCTTGAATCATGGTTTTTTGATGAAAAAATGTATTTTTATGGGCCGAGAAAAATTGATGCCTACGTAGCCACTGATTTTGGATAACCGGAAAAACCTGTATACAGGTCAGCTTCTTGTGATCCAAAAGCCGGTTCCAACTAAACAAAACCTATAGATCACATCTATGGTGTTAGATGTGAGAAAAAATATCAAAAACTATGATTTTGAATGAGCCCAACGGGGTAGAAGAGCATATATATATATATATATATATATATATATATATATATATATATATATATATATATATATATATATATATATATATATATATATATATATATATATATATATATATATATATATATATATGTGTGTGTGTGTGTAACATTCAACTTATTGAAATGATCAAAACAACCTTTCAATAGTAGTATTTTTTAAAAATAATAATTACTTTTAGATGTAGAGTTTTGAATCCAAACTTTTCCAAACACAACTTTAGCATTCAAAATTTTCTCATTAAACTAAATGAGAAAACTTCATAGTCCTAGTGAACACATGGTTGGCATCATCATATAGAGAATTTTGATTGAAAGGCCCATACCCTGTTTGGGATTAGGATGAGAATTCTCATTATTCTCCGATTTGGGGTTTTTATGTAATTTTCTTTGGTGTTCTCATTGCCTAAAATTCCATAACTGATAACCTTCTCCAAAGAAGAAAGTTGTCACCTTGACATTTTTTGTGCTAGACAATTTATCGAGAAAAAATGTTAAAGCACACAATGTGTGATAATTTTTAGAGAAAGCTATCTAGAAAGATACTTTTCCTCTATAATAATTGTATCAATGAAAAATTATCTTATTGTACAAAAAAATGACAGGTTTTCCAAAAAAAACCCTATAATTTACCAAAATCTGATGGTCTTCAAATTCACAAATATTAGATATTAAAATAACTATTATAACCTTTGCATGTGCAGACCTCCACAGACTTTCTCTGTGACAGACTTTAGTATTGATTTTAGACCTAGAGAGTGAAGGATGAGGAAGTCCACATATATTTTATACAGACTTCCTCTTTCTCATAAAATATATGTGGACTTTCTCATCATCTTGTATATTTTATACGAACATCGTGAGGTCTTCCTCATAAAATATATGCGGATTTTCTCATCTTCGCCTATATTTTATGTGAACTTCATCTTCTTCATAAAATATATGCGGACTTCCTCATCCTCATCTATATTTTATGCCGACTTTCTAAAGTCTTATAAAATATATGTGGGCTTTTTCATCCTCACTTATATTTTATGCGAACTTTAGTTTTCTCATAAAATATATGTGAACTTCCTCATCCTCATAAAAAATATATCTGGGCTTTCTCAACATTGTTTATATTTTATGTGGACTTCCTCATCCTTGCAAATATTGGTCATTTTTTGCCTATATTTTATGCAGACTTTCTTATCCTTCAATTTTTTGGTCAAAAATCAATAGTAAAGTCTGTCATAGAGCAAGTTCACATATCCTTAGGAAATTTGCACATACGAAGGTTAAAATGGTCATTTTTAACACCTAATATTGTGGTTTTGAACATCACTCGAATTTGTCAAATTATAGAGTTTTTTTAGAAACATGTCATTTTTGTTATACAATACAATCATTTTTCATTTTATCAAGTATTTAAGAGAACTTGGAAAAAAATAGGTCTTATTGTTTTTTAAAAAAACTTATCCATCGTGACTATTTTCTGTGAGCAATCAAACTATTTTGGACCGCCAAGTTTTTTACTTTGTTTTACCTGATGTAGTACCTTTTTGCCCTTTAAGTGTTCTAATGGGCTTTGCCCTAAGATTCATCATGTGTACTAAGTGATACAAAACCTTTATACAAGCTTACCTTTGCCTTCTTGCATTATTGATATCTACCCTTTATCTCTTTATGTGATTGTAAGTGTGTGTGCTTGTTATTGCGCCCACACGCCTATTGAGTGACTCTAGAGGTTAGCCTTCGGTGTTGGGGAGCACTGGGGCATGTCACGAGGGCCTTCACTTTTAGCCCATGACAATATGATATCAGAGCCTTGTCGAAGTTTATAAAGAGATTCAATAGCCAGTGTCAAGCAATCTGACGAGAGTCATTGATCATGTCTTCAAAGATTACCAAACCACCTATTTCGAGGAGTCATGTTGCTCCCGAAGAAGAGTTCATGGTGGATGACCGTGTGACAACTCTAGTGAACGATGTTGCCAAGCTAACAGATAATGTGACCAACATGGAGCAGTTGGTTCACGATGCAAACAATGCTTTTCTAATGTTTGATCACGAGATCAAGTCTATGGTGGAAGGAGTGGAAGACACTATATACAGTCTTACCACCAAATTTGATGAGTTTTTGGAAATATTTAACACTATGGCCGAATAAATGGCTAAGGTCTACAAGAAGAATGACCAGCTAGAGAGACGATTGAGAACTGTATCAACTAGAGGAAGTGTGGTGCATGGAGATAGGTCATGTATTAAGTTGTCCAAGCCTATAAAGTACAAGGGTACTCACAATTCGAAGGACCTAGAGAACTTTATTTATCTGATAGATCATTATCTCGTTGTTGCTAGACTTAAGGAAGATGCAGACAGATTATGCATTGCAATAATGTACCTTGCAAATGATATGATGCTATGGTAGACGCCACTTAGGTGATGTTAGGCATAGTCTTATTACAATTGATTTGTGGGATGATCTGAAGCGAGAATTGTGCAACCACTTGCCAAAGAATGAGAAAAGAATGGCCTCTAACAAGTTGATGTCATTAAAACAAACTGGGCTAATTCATGATTACGTCAAGGCTTTCACCTCATTGATGCTGGACATCGAGAACATGACCGATAGAGACCGTAAGTATCACTCCATGTGTGTTCTACAGGGTTGGGTTGTTATAGAGCTAAATCAACAAGACCCTCTAGATCTCGCTTTGACACTTGCAACTACCAAGCGATTGGTTGAGATTGATAGTGTAACAACAACAACAAGAGGGACAACAAACGGAATGATCATGGGATAATGCTGACAATGGAAATCGATAGGGTGATAACCAGCAAAATCATGGCCGACAAGATGGACAAAAAATTATCAACATAGGAATAACAACTACAGAGGGCAAAATTATCGGTGTCGTGACAATTATCACTATCACGGTGATCACTAGGTGAATGAGTTTCTCAACAAGAATCATGATTAAGGGAATGTAGAAAACTGTGATCCCAAAACTATGAACGTCGTTCAAGTTGAAGAGGGGTGTGCCACTGTAGAAGCATTGACTATGAAAGTAGTACAGATGATAAACGCTATGAAGGTGACACCTACCATCGAACCACCCATAAGCAAAGAGCTTATGTACTTAGAAGTCCTTCTTAATGAAAGGCTTACAAAGTCCTTGTATGAGTGCCACACAAACCTTTGTTTCTCTTGAAGAAGCAGAGCAATTGAGATTGCATTGAGAAAAGGAGAGTCGTATGAAAGTGGTCAACTCCAAAGCTAAGTCTATATATGCATCTTGAGCTAGTATGAAAAGACTGCATTTTTTTTAGCCTCGATGGATGATTTTAAGGTCATCCTTGGAATGAAATTCTTGCAATGCCACAAGGCAAGGTTGATGTCTCATCTGGACACTGTTAGTTTTGAGGATGAGAAACAACCTTGCATGATTGCCACACTGCCTGTAGAGAAAATTTGTGAGTGTTTCCTGTCAGTGTTCCAACTGAAGAAAGCTCTAAAGAGAAGTAACAAGACCTTCTGTGTGGCGAGCCATGAAGTGGAAGAAGTAGGAGATGTTGTTGTCCTAGGGGCTTTAGTGCCCATATTGAAAAAGTTCACTGATGTGATGTTTGTCGAAGTGCCGAAGAAGCTACTTCTCTGCTATGAGGTCGACCGATTAAGTTGGTGTCGGGTGCACGACCACCTGCGATGGTACCATACCACATGGTAATTAATGAGCCATTGGAATTGCGGAAGCAACTTGATGGCATGCTTAAAGTCGAGATTATTCAATCATTCAAAGCACCCTTTGGAGTTCTTGTGTTGTCTAAAGCGAAGCACGATAGGTTGAAGCGCTTGTGTGTTGACTACTGAGCATTGAACAAATTGACGGTGAAAAAAAATATATATATATTTTCTTTGATCACATATTTGTTTGATCAGCTTGGCCATGCTTAGATCTTCTCTAAGTTAGACTTGAGATCAGGTTATTGGCAAGTAAGAATTGCTTAAGGAACTAAAGTCAAGACCACCTGCTTGACACGCTATGGGGCATTTGAGTTCCTCGTGATGTCATCCAGCTTGATGAACGAGCCTTCAGTCTTCTCTACCCTGATAAACAAAATATTTTACCCATTTCTTGACAAGTTCATTATGGTTTACCTAGACGACATAGTTGTGTAAAGCACTCGATGGTGGAGCATGTTTAATACATTCATATTGTGTTTCCGACTCTGAAAGATAACGATTTGTACGTCAAGCAAAAAAAGTATCTATTTAGTCCAAAGAAAATGCACTTTCTTGTCAAGAGGATCACCAAAAGGTCAAGGTCATTCAAGAGTGGGAATCTTCTACTAAGGTTCTCAGGTTGCGTTCTTTCTTGGGGCTTGTCAATTACTATCGGTGATTCATTCAAGGATATTCATTGTTCATCACTCTGCTCACTGATCTGTTGAAGAAAGACAAGTCATGGTTATAGACTAATGCTTGTCAAGAGGCCTTCGAGAAGTTGGAGTGTACCTTGATGAAAGAACATGTACTGCAGTTGTCTGATTGCTAGAGGTCATTCAAAGTGTGGACTAATGTGTCTGACTTCTCAATTGGAAGAGTGTTGTTACAGGAAGGACATTCCATTGTTTTTTAAAGTCGCAAGCTTAATGACATCAAGCAATGCTACACAGTGTGCAAGAGTGAGATATTGGCTATCATGCATTGTCTTCGAATGTGGAGGCACTACCTTCTAGGGGTCACAGTTTGTTATGTTGACTAACAATGTTGCGATGAGTTAATTTCAAACCCATAAGAAGTTGAGTTCGAGACAAGCTTGCTTACAAGAGTTTCTAGAGGTTCTTGTTGGAAGACGATTTACTTCGCACCACTGGGAACCATTTGTACATCTCATGGTGAGGTAATCTGCGGAGGTGCTTGATGCAAGAGTGTCACGACATATGCTGTGTTGGTCACCTAGGGCAGTAAAGGACATTGATGTTATTATAGTGTAAATACTATTGGCTACAGATGCACAATGATGTTGATGGATATATGCACACTTGCTTGATTTGTTAGCAAAACAAAGTCGTTAACCAAAGACCTGCAAGATTGTTGGAGTCATTTCCAGTGTCAAGTCATCCTTGAGAGTGTGTCACCATGGACTTCATTGTCAGCTTGCTTACTGCACAGGGGTGTAGTTTTCAAAGTATGTTGTCTTCATACTTGCCTCTGCCACTTGCTCAGCTGCTGACACTGCAAAGTTGTTTGTGTGGCACATGGTTAAGCATTAGAGAATCTCAAAGAAAATTGTTAGCGATTGCGATGCTCGTTTCACTGAAAATTTTTGGATAGAGGTATCTCGCTTAATGAGGACAAACTTGTATTTCAGCACGAGTTTTCATCCTCAGACTAATAGGCAAACCGAGTGAATTAATGGCATGCTGAAAGAATATCTTTGTCACTTTGTTAGTGACAATCAAAGAGATTGGATGAATATTTGATATCGCCAAATTCTACTACAACCTCTTGAAAAGTGAGTCATCCGACCACAATCCATTTGAAGTTGCAACATGACAATTGTAGACTCTACACTCTCTTGCTACTTTAGGACATGGGAAAGTGCCTTATGCACATCAGAAACTGACAGGACTAGGCGAAGTTAGCAAAGACATATTTGAACAAGGTGACTAAGTGCATGAAGAAATGGGTGAATGAGAAGCGTCGACCTACAAAGTTTTATGTTGAAGACAAAGTGTTGGTGAAGTTCTTCCCTAAATACACATCTATCTTTCGGGGTCACCATTAATGCCTCATTCACAAATATGATGGCTCATTCACTATTAGAAGACGCGTTGGGAACTTGGCATACAAGTTGGACTTATCAGCAAACTTTTAGGTGATCTAGTCTTTCATGTGTCCAACCTGGAGTTGTTCTATGAAGATGAGGATGATCCACAATAAAGTAAATCTCAGTGTGCTCCCATTCCACAACGCACACCTTCAACAATCAACACAACGAGTATAGAACCAGAAGGGATCCTAAACCATTCCAACATCGATAAAGTAAATAAGTATTTGGTGCAGTGAAAAGGACTACCGAATAGTGAAACAACATGAAAGAAAGCATCCAACATGAGGAAACATCACTAGCTCATGGAGTACCATGTCTGATTGGCGCTGAGGACGACACCAACTTAGCCAGAGCAGCATGTTCCGAATCGTCAAGTTTTTCACTTTGTTTTACCTTATGTAATATCTCGAAGCAATGTTTCAATGGGCATTGCCCTAAGATTCTCCTTTTGTGCTGATACATAACGCTTGGTATACACTTGCTATAAGAAGTTTTTTCATTCTTGCTCTCTACCTTGTCTCTCTTTATGAAATTGTGCACAGAGCGTGCTTGTGTTACTGCACCTGCACGCCAATCGCATGACTGCTTGCGCACATTCATGGTGCACTCAAGAAGCCAGCCTTTGGTGTTTGGGAGCACCAGGGTGTGTCACAGGGGCCTTGCTGTCAGCCCATGACACAAACAGCCCTTAAGTGAGAGACAAACAAACGAGTTGCCCTTTTAGAACACATAGCACGACATGGTAATTTTAGACTCCCAAAAATGGAAAATTTCCTGTTTAAATTGCTATATAATAGACTCATAGCATGGAGAACATTTCTTTGAAAATCTATCACAGTGGCAACCTCAAGTATAATTTGGGTCTAAGATGGTGTGGGTGTCTAAATTTTCTTGGTGCTTTCCAACACTCAAGCTTAGTTAGTTCCTGACTATCCTCGGCTGGCATTAAGTCATACAGACCAACTTGCTTGAATGATAGGGTTGCAAACGGGCATTATTCAGGAAGGGGATTTTGCAAATTTTGACTCCCAGATCCGAACTGTTCCCACTCCCCAATGTATTTTGGGATCCAAAATCCGAACCGTTTGCATCACTAATGAGTCTTTGCGTTCTTGGTTTCATTTTCTTCTTTGGATGAATGCATTATTAATACAACCATCTTCGTTATCCAAAAAAGTTTACAACAATCTTGGCACACACAATTCATAGTGACTATTTTTCTCATGAGATTAAAATTTTTATTTTTCTCATCTTTCTATTGGCAAAATATCAGAAAAAAATAGCAAATAAAATAGAAAAACAAATGTTTACAAAAAGAAAAGTTAGAAAAATCATTTCCCAACTATATTTCACATTGTAATACTTGAAAACATCGTTTTCTGAAGAGCACTGATATGATCTGTCACTATGACGGGATCAATCACAACCTCTATACTACAACTGTCATGGTTTCTATTGCATTATCCAGTTTTTCCTCTATTTTAGAGTTAACAAGGAACAGATTTGTACAAGGGTGCTTATGCCCGGTCTGTCAATAGGCACCTGTGGCCAGCCAGCTCTTAATACAAGAATGAGCAGGCCCATGAAACAGTCAGCCTGAGGTGGGATTTGAGCCATGACCAGCTGGTCCATTCGACCAGGCCCATTTGACAGGCCTACTTGATTCGGTCAAAAACGCTAGCAGGCATGTCGCATGTTGCCTAACACTAATAAAAGTAGGTGAATAGCTGCAATTAGTCAAATAAAGTGGTGCTAATACCAACTCTATAAGAAAGCTTCTGATCAAGAAAAAGGCTGGATAACGACAGTACTAGAGCTAAAACCCAATGTAAATGTGAGAATAATCAGAAAACAATTACAGAGAAGAGAAATTATTGGCGGCCTGAGATGTATCATGTACCTGCGTTTGATATGGTTTTTAAGATGCACCATAAAGGTCAAATGCAAAATAGATCTGCACAGAACTGTTGAATCAACATGCCCAATTGCCCGTTAAGTTGATGGATTCATGATGGCATATGGAAGCATTCAAGTGAATGATGGATATTAAACTACAAAGAAAGAAGGCTTATTCCTCAACCAATGCAAGCAATCCACCCTATAAACTACTGCTACTCACTATATCAACCATCTCCAGTATCAGAACTTTCACGTCTACGAGAATGTTTCATGTGCCTTTGATGGTCATGACTACTCCGTCTATGGTGCTGTCTATGCCTGCTATGTTCATCACTGCTGTAAGAATGCTCGTCATAAGATGACTCCGCTTTACTTGTTTTTTCCTTTCGTTTTTTGGAGGATTCAGAACATCTGTGTCTGAGGTATTGATCTGAATCTGAAGCATAATGCGATGAGGCCTCTGTCATCTCACCCACTGCAACTTTGTGATCCCTGAGAGGTGATTGCTCTCTACGCTGTTGATGGTCATGACTGCTCTCATCTCTGCGTCGACGCATGTGCCTGAAGTCTTCTTCGTCACTGCTGTATGCATGTTCATCATAATGTGACTCCTCACGTGCTTTCTCCATGTGCCTTTTGGAGGATTCAGAACCCCTTCTCTGTTCAAACTGTTGATCAGCAGAGTACTCAGGTTCATCTGAAGATCTGCATGAGCTCCCACCCCTATCACCCACTGCAGGCTTGTCATCCTTGACTGGGCTTCTCCATCTTGGCAACGGAGGAGTCTGCACCAAGCAGAATAGCAGCAAGTGAATAAACTCAGTTGTGCAAACAAAATTATGAAGAATTATGATAATGACAATAGTAGCTTGTATTGTTGTAAGACCTCAAAACGTGCCATGTATCGTCCTACTGGGGGCAATGGAATACCAAGCCTCTTTAGATCATCCCATGGGATTGGACGCCTAGCATTAAGAGAACATTAGAAACTGTGAATATATGACGTATGACTGAAATCTAAAATTACTGCAAACAGAAAAGAGCCATCATGGTTGTCTATTTAGAGCAGATAACGGAATATCTGCAACGATAAGATGGCAACAAAGCTGAAAAATGAACCACAAGGTTGGTTGTAGACTTCCTGAGCTGGAATAGGGAAAGGTTCATACAGGGGAGCACGAAATGGTCTTTCCCGCCCCCCAAAACGAAGCTGGCCAGACTCCTTTTTGCCACCAAGGCCGCCTCCTATTTAGAAAAAAGGTGTAAGACAGTGTGTTCAACACTAGGGATGAAAAAGTTATACAACTGACCTAATCTTCGAGGGATCCATCCAGGCATCAGCTGCTGCCTATAAAAATCTACAATTATTTCACTGTCATCAATGATGGTATGGTGGGCGTCCTGCATGTTTTCAAACATAAAACCAACGATCATGGTAGATATCTTTGAACCATATAGGCAAATACCTTCCTATGGAGCTTCACTTGTCAAAAAATTCTTTCAAACTCAAATAGAGAAAAACAAAGTACAACCACAAAACACCTAATTCTCATAAAGGCTGTGAACCATAGTTATACTATCACACATCAAAATCACTTTTTTCGTAGAGTTTATGGGATTACCCTTGCATGCATAACCTCTTCCTTCTCAATATCTCCATAGCAGCATGTATATAAAGAAGCAGAATCACAAAAATTGCATGCCTTGACTGACACCTATTAGATTCCACTTAGGTTGTAACGACAAACTTTTTAACTGATACAAAAAATAAAAGAAAAAAATAAGTTGTACTTGTTAAAATGGATTTAAGTGTACATATATAATTGTATATATATACACATATGTATATGTATATATATATATACACATTTTAACTTTTTATTATTTTCATTGTTTAGAATGTATTTTTAGGGTTTTGTAATTTTCTTTTTGTCAAAGGGTATAAGCTTCCCAACAGCTAGATTATTAACCATTGGGAGCTCCCCAAAGCTCTCTCTCTCTCTTGTAGTCTATAAATAGGGACCTCTTGTCCCTTGTAACACTGTGCATTTTTTATGCATTTTGAATATTATTAAAAATATTTATTTTTTATTGTGTGCTCTCTTGTTGGCCCTTTACTGGCCCTTGTGATTGTGCCCATTTTTGGCTTGTGTTCGGGCCTCTTGTAAGGTGTGCGGGCCCACATTCTAATTCATTACATGGTATCAGAGCCTTGGGCTCTTGATTCTTGTGGACGTGAGCTTGTGGATCGTGTGATCGTGAGTTTGTGGAGTTCAAAGAAACTTTGTCATCTACCTTCGTAAAGCTCAATGACACCAATTATGTGATGTGAGTTTCTATTCTGAAGCACCACATTTGGATCAACATGCTATGGGGCTTGGTTGATGGCATCGAAAAAGAACCAAAAGTCATCCTCACCAAAAGCGACAACAGAAAAGAAGTTGCACTTCAAGGAGAAGACATGAACAAAATTGTTGCCGACTACAAGAAGATATGGAAGGAATAGAAGATGGGCCATTCCAAAATCATGGCATGGCTCATTCATAGTGTGGATATAAAAAAAATGTGCTAGTTTGGCAAAATTTGACTATGCATATTATACATAGAAGTACCTACAAGGCATGTAGTTTGAAAGATATTACACATTATGTAATTTACAAAACAAGGACTATGTCCCAAGGACATATGAGCATAAGTGAATATTATAATGCTTTATCTCTTTTTTGGGATGAATTAGCCTTACTTGAGTTCAAGTGACATTGTCCTATAGTTATAGAGCTCTGAGAAAAACAACTAAAGGCAAAGCATTTCTACCAACTTATCAATGGTCTTAAACCCAAATTTGAGGGTACTAAGTATTAGAATATGGAGTATGGATTGGATATGGATCCGATAAATGATCCATATCCAATCACGTGTTTTGTTTCCTTTGTATTCTAATGTAACATGTGTTATTAATGAGGGGCATTTTTGTCCTTGTAAAAGGTTAGTGTAACCCTATTAAGACTAATGTAGCATTACTGCAACTGCTAGGTCAAGAGTGGCTGCCGATTCCCAAGTATCGAGTTCTCTCTTTTCTCTCTCTCTCCCCTCTCTCTCTCTCTCACCGATTCCTTGATTTTTTTAGTTCTTTCATGGTATCAGAGCAACGACGTATCTGGGAGTAAGAAAGCTCTTCATCAGGTCCTACTGCAAAAGCTACCCCAGCCTCCTCCTGTCAGGTCGAGTTTCCTGCTGCAAAAGCTGCTACCCCAGCCTCCTCCTGTCAGGTCGAGTTTCCTGCTGCAAAAGCTGCCCCAGCCTCCTCTGCGTGAACAGCAGATCACGTGCCTGATCTGCGTGAACAGCAGATCCCTTTTCCTGCTGCAAAAGTTGCCCGAGTTTCCTGCTGTAAAAGCTGCCCCAGCCTCCTTTGCGTGAACAGCAGATCACGTGCCTGATCTGCGTGAACAACAGATACCTTTTCCTGCTGTAAAAGCTGCCCCAGTTTCCTGCTGCAAAAGCTGCCCCAGCCTCCTCTGCGTGAACAATAGCTCACGTGCCTGATCTGCGTGAACAACAGATCCCTTTTCCTGCTGTAAAATTGGTACCTATTTTCTTTTCTTTTCAGCGTAAAATTGGTATCCTTCTTTTCTTTTCTGCACCTATTTCTTTCCTTCTATTATTTTGCAGATCTGAAATCCCTTCAGATCTGCTATTATCGTAAATCTGAAATACCTTCAGATTTATTATCGTCTCTCTCTCTGTCGCAAATCTGAAAGTTGTGACAGATATGCTATCAATCCTTTCCTCTATTCCTGGTGATCATTGTCTAATTCGAGTTTCTTCTATTCCTCGCAGATCTGAAATCCCTTCAGATCTGCTATTCTGTCTTTGTCACAGCCTTTAGTAATCACTTTGTCTGTCGCAGATCTGAAAATATTTTCAGATCTACTATCAGTCCTTTTCAGCCCTCAATTCTGTCTGACACACCTACTTATTTTGTCTTTGTTTTAATTCTTTGTCAGTCCTTTATTTTCTGTCTCAGCCACCAGTTTCTCTCCGTTGTCAAACAGTCTATCAATGGATTCTTTGGATAATTCAGGTCTCTCTTCCAGTTTCCTAGGGCAGTTAGTTTCAGAAAAGTTAACTACAAACAACTATTTGACTTGGAAAAGGCAGATTGCCCCTTTTATTCGGAGTCAAGATCTTTCAGGCCACTTAGATGGATCGACTCCAATGACTCCAGAATTTATCATCACTGAAGGCAAAGAGGATGGAGGATTGCCGAATACTATTCGCAACCCTGCATTTGTTACCTGGATGAAGCGTGATCAGGCACTCATCGCATACATCACTTCCACGTTGTCACAAGAAGTCTTGATTTCCATTCCTGATGATTGCACATCTAAAGTTTTGTGGGGTGCTTTAGCTCAGACCTATTCTCAAATATCAGAGGCTAAAGTGTTGTTTCTTAAACGCGAATTTCAGATGTTAAAAAGGGGTGGAATGAGCATTGTTGAATTATTAAATCAAGTCAAAAGCATCACAGATCAATTAGCCATGGTTGGATGTCCAGTCTCAGATAAAGAAAAGGTGCAACAAACACTGAATGCCCTGGGATCAGAATATCATGT
Organism: Nuphar pumila; assembly: GCF_984573655.1. Classification (NCBI taxonomy): domain Eukaryota; kingdom Viridiplantae; phylum Streptophyta; class Magnoliopsida; order Nymphaeales; family Nymphaeaceae; genus Nuphar; species Nuphar pumila. The sequence goes on from NC_143251.1 coordinate 134,190,368, forward strand.
TCTTGTTACATCCTTATTATGCTTGCCTATGTTGCTCTCCTTTGAGGAATTACGCGCCAAACTTTTTCAGTATGAGATGACACTGAAAAACATGTCTGAAGCTTCAACAGGACAATCATCTACACATGAGGTCCTTGCCACAGGGGTGATAGCTGTTCGTGCACGAGGAGGACGTGGCAGAGGCAAGGGAAATCCAATCCAGGGTGGACGCGGGTTACTACCTACACCAACTTCCAATGTCAGTTTTTCAAAGAATGTTCCCACATGCTATCAGTGTAACAAACGAGGTCATATCAAGGCCAACTGCTGGTTCAACCCATAAAATCGGAATAGAATGCAAAACAATAGAAATGTTGGTATATCAGGAACTGCAGGTACATTTCGGGTCAGTGATGATGCTAAGGATCTTCTACTATCTGCTATGGCCAACTTGAATCTGAAGCAGAATGATGATGGAATATAGTATGTTGACTCTGGGGCAGCAACCCATGTCACTGGCAATGCAGGTAAGTTCTCTACTTTGACTCCCTATTTTGGTAAATCTAATATTGTAACCGGGGATGGGACTCACCACCCTATTTCAAACATAGGCAATGTCCTCATTCCTTTGTCTGAGTCATCTATCCCCTTATCTGATGTTGTTCATGCACCGAACATAAAGAAAAATATTGTATTTGTTTCTTAACTTGTTGATTCTACCAATTCTTCTGTGGAATTTACTCCTACTTCTGTCTTTGTCAAGGATCTTCAAACAATCCTATGTTCGCTAAAGGAGAGCAACGTGGAGACATATATGTCTTTAATGAAGATCCAGCCAACAATGTCCTGAAGCCCAAGTCTGATCTCATCTCTAAAAGCGTCCTAAGTACATCCAAATGTAATAAGTCAGATCTCTGGCATTCTCGTCTTGGTCATTGTAGTTAAGTCTTTATTGAAAAGTTAGTGTCCAATGGTTTTCTTTCAGAGTCTGTTTCACCCTCATTGAAGGATAAAATATGTCCCAGTTGTCAGGTCTGCAAAAGTCATGTACTCCCTTTTCATCAAATAAATGAAAGAGCTTCCATGCCTTTTGAGATAATATGTTCAGATGTTTGGGGCCCAGCCCCTAATCCCTCCTCTTCTGAAAGTAAATATTATGTATCTTTTATTGACAGTTTCTCTCGTTTTACCTAGATATTCTTTATGAAACACAAATCAGAAGTTTTTTCCATTTTCCGTCATTTTCATGCCTATGTTAAAAATCAATTCTCTCAAAATATCCAAATTCTCCAATGTGATGGAAGTGGTGAGTATTCCTCCAAAGAATTCTTAGATTTTTTCCAAGATAATGGGATGCATCATAGAGTTTCTTGCCCGTACACTCCACAACAAAATGGAATTGCTGAACGTAAACACAAACATATTGTGGAAAGTGCAATGAGTATGATGCATGGGAGTAATTTACCCATTAGTCTTTGGACTGAAGTTTTTCACACTGCCACTCATGTAATAAATCATCTTCCTATGCCTATTCTTGAAAATCAATCTCCTTATTATGTTCTCTTTGGTGCACATCCCGATTATAATGAGTTACGAGTTTTTGGATGCACATGTTATGTATATATTGACAAATCCATGAGGACTAAATTTCAGGACAAAGCCTCTATATGCCAATTTGTAGGTTATGCAGATGAACACAAGGGTTACAGGTGTTATGATCCTGCCAATAAGAAAATTAGAATTTTCAGAAATGTTGTTTTTCATGAAAATAGTTTTCTGGGAAAAGAAGCAGACGTCAATCGTGAACATATTGGTGCAGTTGCTAATTGGTATGACCCATGGCTTAGTGCTGAACTTATTTCACATGCTGCCGAGCATACTGTTTTGACTCCTGAAAACATACATGGTGAGACAGTTTTAGGCATCACAAGCAGAGTGTCTGAGATACAAAGGTAATGTGTATACCAGGAGCCCTAGAGAGCAAACAAAATACCTGCTGAAGAACACATTGCATTATCTAATAACAGAGAAGCACCAAGAAGATCAGGCAGGATAAGGCATCCTATTGAAAAGTGGGTTAGTTATGACAACTTTTCTATGGACTTTCAGATTTTTCTATCCCAAATTGAAAAACACGATGAACCTCTTGGTTTTCATCAAGCTATCCAATCCAATAAATGGATTGAAGCGATGAAAGAGGAGATCGAGGCACTTCATGAGTGTCAAACATGGGAGATAGTTGGCCGCCCTCCAGATAAAAATGTTGTTGGTTCCAAATGGGTTTATAAAATTAAATATAAACCGGATGGTAGCATTGAACGGTACAAGGCGCGTCTTGTAGCCAAGGGTTTCACTCAAGAATATGGTCATGATTATGATGAGACATTCAGCCCAGTGGTAAAAATGGGAACTATTCGCATTATACTTGGCTTGGCGATTGAACATGGTTGGATCCTTAGTCAGCTTGATGTTAAGAATGCATTCCTTCATGGGGACTTAAAGGAAGAGGTCTACATGGAACAACCTTAAGGTTATGCAGAGGGAGACCCAAAAGAATATGTATGCAAATTAACCAAAGCTTTGTATGGATTGAAGCAAGCTTCTAGGTCATGGTTTGAAAGCTTTTCCTTAGAAATCCAGAAACATGGTTTCTTTCGTTCCCAACTTGACCATTCTCTGTTTATATATAGGGACGGTACCACTATGGTTTTCTTACTCATATATGTTGATGATATTGTTATCACTGGTAATGCTCCAGACCACATTCAGCGAATTAAAGTTTTGTTGAGTATGCGATTCAAAATGAAATACCTTGGGGAGCTGAGATATTTTCTTGGTGTAGAGGTAGACAGACAAGATGAAAAAATGTCATTAACTCAACATAAATATACTCTTCATCTACTGGCTAAAGCAGGAATGACAGATTGTAAACCTCCACCCACACCCAGTGTTGTCAACCAAAGGCTCAATATTTGTGATGGTGAGTTATATCCTGATGCAGTCAAGTATCGCAGTCTAGTGGGTATGCTACAATACCTTACCTTTACTAGACCAGATATTGTATATTCTGTTAATCAAGTATCTCAATTTATGCATGAACCAAAGACTGGTCACATGGATGCTGTCAAACGCATCCTTCGCTACCTAAAAGGAACGGTGGGTGATGGACTCACATATATTCAATCTTCATGGAAGACACCAAAACATGACATACTGGCCTATACAGATGCAGACTGGGCAGGGGATCCAGATGAGAGGAGGTTTGTTTCAGGATACTGTGTTTTCATTGGGAGAAATTTTGTCTCATGGAGTAGCAGAAAACAGAAGGCTGTGGCAAGATCTAGCACAGAGGCAGAGTATAGATCTATGGCAGCTGCCACAGCAGAAGTGACTTGGATTAAGAATCTACTTACAGAGATGGGAGAGGATATCTCAAACTCAACACTTATGTGTGATAATAGAAGTGTTATACAAATTGCATTCAATCCTATTCATCACAGTCGGACTAAGCATATTGAGATTGATCAACACTTCATCAGACAAAAGATAGCTGACAAAGAGATTGAACCAGTTTATGTGCCTTCAGAAGACCAAGTTGTCGATATGTTTACAAAAGGTCTCACAAGTCACCGCTTCTGGTATCTGAAGAACAAGTTGCACATGGTTCAACCCCATGCACAACTTGAGGGAGGGTATTAGAATATGGAGTATGGATTGGATATGGATCCGGTAAATGATCCATATCCAATCACATGTTTTGTTTCCTTTGTATTCTAATGTAACATGTGTTACTAATGAGGGGCATTTTTGTCCTTGTAAAAGGTTATTGTAGCCCTATTAAGACTAATGTAGCATTACTGCAGCTGCTAGGTCAAGAGTGGTTGCCGATTCCCAAGTATCGAGTTCTCTCTTTTCTCTCTCTCTCACATCGATTCCTTGATTCTTTTAGGAGTTCTTTCACTAAGTCCGCTCACCTTCATAGTGTTAGAAAAAGGAGAGAGAAGAGGCTGCAGGGAAAACTCATTAAAGGGAAATCAACGTATATTCATTTGTATTAGGTTTTGAGTATAATAACTAATACACAATTTTAGGGTACGAAAATACCCTCTAACAACAAACATAATTACAACACTTATATCATTTGGATCCAAACCCGATCCAGTACAGAAGTCGGGTCTGGTCCTGCACAGACCCAACTTGGGTCCAAGACCCAATAACGATATCTTTTCAATCTCCCTCAAGTTGTGCATGGTCGTGGACCATGTACAACTTGCCTTTCAGAAACCAAAATTTGTCCTTTGTCAGCCCTTTGGTGAAAACATCCGCAACTGGCTCTTCAGTTCGCACAAACATAGGCTCAATCTCCTTTTCTTCAACCTTTTTCTTGACAAAATGTTGATCTATCTCAATATGCTTTGCTCGACTATGATGGATGGGATTAAAAGACATATTGATGGCACTTTGATTATCACACAACAGAAGTGATTGAGTAATCGGTTCTCCCATCTCTGTTAGGAGATGCAGAGATGTCTTATCCATGTAGCCTTGACAGTGGCAGCAACCATCGATCTGTATTCAGCCTCAGTACTCGACCTAGCAATCGCCTTTTGCTTTCTACTACTCCAAGAGATCATGTTCGATCCAATGAAGCTACAATAACCAGATATTGATCGTCGTTCATCTGGGTCACCGGCCCAATCAGCATCAGCATAAATAATGATTTCATTGCCACCTGGATTTAATTCACTTTTCATGTACATCAGCCCATCACCAATTGTACCATTTAGATAACGAAGTATTCGCTTAACTGCCTCCATGTGCGGTGTATGAGGTTCATGCATAAATTAAGATATCTGATTAACCGAATGCACTATGTCGGGTCTAGTAAAGGTCAGGTATTGCAACATGCCAAATATGCTGCGATACCTAGTGGGATCTCCATATAAATCCCCTTCTTTAGAACTCAATTTCTGATGGATGATACTTGGAGTTGCCAATGGCTTACAATCTTTCATGCATGCCCTACTAAGAATATCCATCGTGTATTTGTATTGAGTAAGAGTAAGTGTATCACACGCCTTATCAACTTCCACCCCAAGAAAGTATCGCAGCTCTCCTAGATCTTTCATTTTGAATCTCTAATTTAATAACTTCTTTACTTCCTCCATATGATTTCTACAGCTCCCCGTGATAATGATATCATCTACGTATATCAATAGAAGAGTGGTGACCTCTCGTTCATTGTGAATGAATAATGAGTGATCTAGAAGAGATTGAGAGAAACTGTGCTTCTGTATTTCTAGCGAAAAACTCTCAAACCAGGACCGAGAAACTTGTTTCAATCCATAGAGTGCTCTTTTCAGCTTGCATACATACTGATTGGCATCTTGTTCTGCATACCCAGTGGATTGTTCCATATAGACTTCCTCTTTTAAGTCCCCATGTAAAAAAGCATTTTTTACATCTAACTGGCTCAATGTCCATCCATGTTCAATGGCTAGACTCAACACAATACGAATGGTCCCCATCTTAACGACAAGACTGAAAGTTTCATCAAAGTTTTGTCCTTGTTCTTGTGTGAATCCTTTTGCTACAAGTCTAGCTTTATACCTTTCAATGCCCCCCATCTGTTTATATTTTATCTTGTACACCCACTTCGACCCAACCACATTTCTATTTAGTGGTCTAGGCACAACCTCCCATGTACCACATTCATGTAAAGCTTCCATTTCTTCATTCATTGCTTCGACCCATTTTCTAGAACTTGCAGCTTGATAAAATGTGAGAGGCTCATCCTCTTTATTTATGGACGTTAGGAACAGTTGAAAATCCAATGAGAAATTTTTATAGCTTACCCACCTGTCAAGCGGATGTCCGGTCTGGGAGGATCTTCTGATGTTCAACATCTATGGAGCGGGAGTAGAAGGACCCGTATCTGTACAAGGAATGGATGAGGGCTCTTTCTCTCGCCGGGTGTATACAACACCCTTATACCTTACTGGCTCCAAGTTTTGTGTGGTAACCTCTTCTGGTTGGGATGTATTTGTTGATTCCTCACATATCTCCTTCTGACTGCAATCTGTAGGACAATCTTCCCTAGCATTGGAGAAGAGTTCGGAATTTAACCATGGATAGTACACCTCAACACTGTGACTTGAGTCAGCAACATGAAGACTTGAGTTAGCAGGTTGATTGTCAAAATTCATTTCGTCAAAAATGACATTCCTTGATATTTTGACACGTTTGCTCAATGGATCATAGCACCTATACCCCTTGTAGTCTTCAGCATATCCCACAAACCTGCACTTTAAGGTTTTGTCTTGAAACTTGTGTCTCAATGAGCTGTCAACGTGAACATAGCAAACAGATCCAAACACATGTAATTCATGATAATCGGGTTGTATGCCAAATAGAGAGAAAAGTGGTGACTTATTTTCTAAAATGGTCATGGGCAATCGATTTATCACATGGACTGTGGAGTGAAAAACTTTTGTCCATAGGGTAATAGGGAGATTACTCCCGTGCATCATGCTCATCGCACTTTCAACAATATGTCGATGCTTCTTCTAAGCAATCCCATTTTGTTGAGGTGTATGTGGGCAAGACACTATTCTCTTTATCCCATTATGTTGAAGAAAACCAACAAAATCACTAAAAGAAAATTCACCTCCTCCAACACATTGGAAATTGAGAATGTTGGTAGAGAAATGATTTCGAACAAAAGAATGAAATTTTTGAAACAATAAAAAAACTTCTGATTTGTGCTTCATGAAAAATATCCAAGTATAGCGTGAATAACTATCAACGAAGATAAAGTAATATTTACTACCAAAAACAGAAGCAATTGGGGCAGGACCCCATACATCAGAACATATGATCTCAAAGGGCCTTGAAGCTCTCTTATTAATTGAATTGAAGGGCAAAACACGACTCTTACATAAATGACAATTAGGACATTTTATATCACTGGCTTCTGAACTCAGACTGGACTTGGGAATGAAATTATTCGAGACAACTTTTTCAATAAAATGATGGCCAGAATGACCCAAACGACTATACCAAAGAGTTGGCTTATTACATTTGGAGATGGCAAACACATATTCAGAAGAAACAAAAGATGGATGTTGATGATGCTTCAAGGATGAATAGGCAGAATGAACTGAGAAAGAGGGATCTTCTTGAAAGATGTACATGTTGCCTCGTCTCTTTCCCTCAGCAAATGTCTCCCTCGTGCGAAGATCCTTGACATAAACAGAAAAGAGAGTAAATTCAACTGATGCATTAATATCATCACAAGTTTTGAGACAAAAATAATGTTCTTTTGAATATTAGGAGCATGAATAACGTTAGAAAGATTAAGAGAAGACTTGGACATGGGTATAATGGCATTTCCAATATGTGAGATGGAGTGATGAGAATCATCTTCTGTGACTATGCTATTTTACCAACATAAGAAGTAAGATTCAAGAGTTTACCTGCATCACCCGAGACGTGGGTCGCTACTCCAGAGTCGAAGTACCAAATGCCTTTATCATTTTGTTTCATATTCAAGTCTGCCAAGGCTGCCAATAGCAACTCATTTACTTCTCCATCCCTCTTAGCCTCTGTTTGTGGGGTTTTCCCCTTATTTTGAGGGTTGAACCAACAATTTGCTTTAATATGCCCTTGCTTATTGCATAGGAAGCAAGTAGGAATAGACTTTTGTCCCTGTATACTGGGCATTGGAAGAAGACCACGGCCCCTAAAAACATTTCTTCCTTGTCCTCCCCTTCCTCGAAAGGAATTTTCTCCTCTACCTCTAGCATAAGTCAGCCCTGTGGCCAGCACATCTTGAGTTCCTAAATGCACATGGGCGTCCTCAGAAAATCCTTTCAGAGTCATTTTATACTGCAGTAGCTTTGCACGAAGATCTTCAAATTTTGAGAGCTCTGGAAGACACAATAAAGATGTCGTCAGAACATGATAGTCTGGACCCAAACTACTCAAGGTTTGTTGCACCTTGTCTTTATCACTGACGAGACATCCCACAATAGCCAGTTGATCTGTGATGCCTTTCATTTTATTCAGGTACTCCATAATAGACATCGAATCTTTCTTTAACATTTGAAATTCTCGCTTGAGAAACACGATTCTCGCTTCAGAGATTTGCGAATATGTCTGAACTAGCTTGTCCCATAGCTCTATGGTTGAACAATCATCGGGAATAGCTATAAGAACTTCATGTGAGAGTGTTGAGGTGATGTATGTCACTAATACTTGATCTATTTGTGAAGAATCCTTGCAAACAATCAAGTTTTCAAATAACTTGATACTTCAAATACTCAATACACAAAATAAATGCGCGGTGTTTATAAGCTTTACACCACAAAAGAAGTGCAATAAATGCACCGTGTTTATAGGCTTTACACCAAAGAAAGTGCAATAAATGCACAGTGTTTATAAGCTTAAGGAGACAACTCCTTACTGTAATACATGTAAGCTTAAGGAGACAACTCCTTACTGTAATACATGCATACAATGGGCTCACATAGCCCTTATTTATAAACATACTTAAGAGACGTTGGGCTAATCCCAACGGCTCTTATTAGAGACGTTGGAAATCAGCCCAACGTCTATCTTTTTAAAACTGTGTACACAGTCAGTGGCTGACTGTTGTACATTGTAGTGGCTGACTGTTGTACACTGCCACTGACTGTGTATAAAAACATTATATAAAAAAAACAAAAATAAGAAATGGAAAAAAATACAAAAATAAGAAAAAATAAAAAGGAGGAATTACAATCATTTTCAAAAACATGAATATGCGTAAAATGTAGAAATGACTAAAATACCCCTACAGCCAATACAAGAAAGAAATATATATTTTATATATACAAGTAGATGGATACATGTACATATATATGAAATATATATATATAGATAGATATAGATATAGATATAGATAAATATATGTATCTTCTTTTATATATACAAAATATATATAGAAAATACATTCTTATAAATTACAATTTAACATATCCCCTCAAACTTAGGGCAAGATGACCGAAAGTTGTCAAGGAGGAAATTGAACCGCAGAGCACACAAAGCTTTGGTGAAGAAATCTGCCAACTGATATTCTGAAGTTACATATGGAAGATCTATAACTCCTTTCAGATATGTTTCCCGAACATAGTGACAGTCCATCTTAATGTGTTTAGTCCGCTCATGAAAAGTATGATTTTTGGCAATGTATATTGCACTCTTGTTATCACAGCATAGCTTGGTGGGCCCCTCTATTGAGATCTCATGTCTTCTAATAGCTGATGAATCCATACAATTTTCATGGTAGTAGTCTTCATGGCACGATATTCAGTTTCTGTTAAGGATAGAGACACTTTTTGTTGTTTCTTACATCTCCATGAAATCAGCGAGTCTCCTAAAAACACACAAAAACCAGTGGTTGAGTGACGGTTATTTGGGTCACCTCCCCAGTCAGAGTCAGTATAAGCAATTAATTTTAATTCACAAGAAGAGGATAAGAATACTCCCTTGTTTAGTGTGCCTTTTATGTATCTCACAATCTGCAAAATGGCACTAATGTGAACTGATGTTGGTGCAAGTTGGAACTGACTTGCAGTATGAACTCCATGAGAGATATATGGTCTAGTAATACTCAAATACATCAAAGATCCCACAAGCTGTCTGTAGGGGGTGAGATCGGAGAGAGGAATACCATCATCAATCTTCATTTTGGCTCCTACTATAGTAGTAGTTTCACAAACCTTATCATATGTAATACCTGACCGGTCAATCAGAGGCAAACTTAGTTTGAGATAAAAAATACCCTCTATGAGAGTATGCTACTTTAACACCCAAAAAATAAGTTAAAAATCTCAAATCAGACATTTCAAACCTATCCTTCAAAATTGATTTTATGTTTTTAACCCCTTTAGAATCACTTCCAGTTATAAGCATATCATCCGCATATAAGAGCAGAATGACAATCCCTGTATTGGTTTTTCTAACAAATAAGGCAGTGTCAGTGAAACGAGAAGAAAAACCATTTTCTAACATTACGGAGTTAAATCTATCATACCAAGCCTTGGGGGCTTGTTTTAAACCATAAAGTGTTTTTCGAAGACGAAGCACTTTCCCCTTGGGAGTCTCCGTTACTAGTGGAGCATCCATATATACCTCTTAATTCAGATCACCATTTAGGAAGGCATTTTTAACATTCATTTGATAGATGTTTCATTTGTTGATTGAGGCAACGGTAATGAGACATCGGACAGTGACCATTCGGGCCACAGGGGCAAAAGTTTCTTCATAGCCAATCCCGTATTCTTGATTATATCACTTTGCAACTAATCGAGCCTTATATCTCTCAAGAGATCCATCGCTCTTAGTTTTTGCCTTAAATACCCATCTACACCCTATTGTTTTCTTACCCTTAGGAAGATTTTGGAAGTCCCAAGTCTTTGCCCTGTTGAGAGCTGAAAGCTCACATTCCATTGCTTTCAGCCATTCATCATTCTTTTTGGCTTCTTCGAAGTTTTTGGGTTTTATATAGGAATGAATGGCGCTAAGGCAGGCTCTATGTTTAGGAGTAAACGAATCATATGAAATAAACCTAGAAGGCATCTTTCTACTTCTCTCAGTTCTTCGTAGGTTTTCATCATTTGTTGAATTGGACCCACTAGGTTCACTGAATTTTTCGATTGCACTCCTAAAACTGTTTCTATCTCTATGGGTATATGTTATAGGATCTCTCAATGCTCCTTCATTTCTATGTTGGGAGATAGGTGGATGGGAAGAGTCATCTTCTTTATCATTGACGTCATTATGAATGAAATTGTCATCACTATCATCATCATGTGCTAACATTTCAAATAAAAAGGAGTAATCCATGTTTTCTTCAAAGGGTTCACTCCTTTCAAAACCATTAACATTTTCCAGAAAACTCACATTTCTGGAAACATATAGCTTGTCATTCTTAATATCATAACAATGAAACCCTTTTTGGGTTTCAGAATATCCAAGAAAAGCGCAGGCAATGGCTTTTGGTGAAAGCTTGTCGTTCTTGTCAGTAAGAACGAAACATTTGTAACCAAAAATTCTCAACCGACTATAGTCGGGTTCTTTGGTATACAATTTTTCAAAAGGCGAGATATTGTTCAAGTTTTTAAAAGGTAGCCGATTTATCAGATAGACAGATGCTAAAGCCACTTCAGCCCCAAAACCTTTTGGGATGTTTTAAGAAACAAGTAATGTTCGAGTTGTCTCTATTATATGTTTATGCTTCCTTTCGGCTAATCCATTTTGTTGAGGGGTTTTGGAACAAGATCTTTGGTGAAGAATACCATGACTTTCAAGATAATTTTTGAATTCACTTGAAAGGTATTCTCCACCAGAGTCAGTTCTAAAAATTTTTAGATTTCCATTAAATTGATTTTTAATCATCATATGATAGGTTTTAAAAATCGAGAAAACTTCATATTTGTGTTTAAGAAAATAAATCCAACAATATCTCGTGTGGTCGTCAACAAAAATGATATAATATGCAAAGCCTCCTTTTGATAGGACGGGTGCCGGTCCCCATACATCCGAATGGATAATTTCAAAAGGTCATGTTGTAAACATAGATCTTTGATAAAAAGGCAATTTTTTCATTTTCCCAAGAATACAATCATTACAAGTGAAATCACTTTTACATAGACTTTTAACAAAAGGTAAATGAGAAATTTTTGCAATATTTGGATGTCCAAGTCTCTTGTGCCACACATTAATATCCTTTTGTTGGACAACATTACAAAACGGGTTCTTTGGAATTTGAAGGGAATCAACATAGTATAGATCGCCCTTCCTAGAGCCTTCCCTAATCAATCTCCCGGACCGGCGATCCTGTATCCAATATTTGTTAGATGAGAACTTTATATCATACCCTTGATCCGAGAGTTGAGAAACAGAAAGCAAATTTAAGTTTAATTTGGGTATAAATCTAATTTTTGGAATAAAGAACCCTTGTTTTTCAAAATTTTTTATTCCTTTTACTTCAAAAGATGTTCCATCCATGGTTGAAACAAAAGATGGAGAGGGATTTTTTGAGTATTCAGAAAAAGAACTAAAACTTGGGGTCATGTGAAAAGAAGCACCAGAATCTAAAAGCCAAGAGGTCTTACCGGAAGGAGAAGAGGTTGACATGGCGGCTCTAGAAATAGCCCCTTTTAGAAGAGGTTGAAGTGCATCCACGATTTGTTGCAATGAAAGAGCTCCATTTGAAGATGACGAGCACTCTTCCTTTTAAGGTTGGGATGTAGTAGCCATGGCAAGTAACTTTTTCCACTTTGGGCAAATAGGTTTGATATGCCCCGGTTCCTTACAAAAATGGCATAAAAGCTTGCTATAATCCTTCTTCCCTCCTTGACCACTTGAGTTTTGATTCTTGAAGTGAGGAGGCTTTTAGGTCCTTAAGTTGCTCCCCGGTCCAGAGACGACATTAACTCCATTTTTTTCATTATAGGAAGGTGTAGCTAGAACACTTGGGTTATTCTTGCTTATACCCATACGAGTATCTTCCCCACTTAGTTTAGTAATTACATCTTCAAGAGAGGGGAAAGTGAAAGCGAATAAAAGAGAAAATCAGATTTGTTCGAATTCAGGCCTAAGCCCATTCAAAAAATTAAAAAATTTATGTTCTTCCAATTGTTTATGACGAAGCTCTATGGCTTCTCTACTCCACTTGGGTTCGAGCATAGCAAGCTCATCCCAAATAGAAGAGAGTTCGGCAAAATACTCTCTTATAGTCATTTCTCCTTGATGAAGAGTTAGAGCTCTCTTTTGGAGGTAATATTTATGAGACAAGTCTCTAGAGGTGTACATCTTCTCAAGGTACTCCCACGCTTGAGAAACCTTCTTAAACTTGATAATATTGGCGTTAATTCTTGTTTCTACGGATGAGAAAATTCATGAGAGAATTTTAAAATTCTTCATCTCCCATTCTTCGTGCTTTTTGGTGTAGTCTTCAAGAGCCTTGACTCTTTCTTCACCTTCAAGGATTTTTATTTCTCCTTTCTCCATCAAGATTATCTTTGGCTCCGGTTCGGAAATCGAGCCTTGAACATAACCCCAAAGCCCTTTTCCTTTAATATGAGCCTCCATGTTTCCGGCCCAGACGTGATAGTTGGATCCATTGAGTTTGAAGCCGAGAGAAAAATGAGTTTTTTTCACCCATTAGAGAGAAGAGATGATGAAAAAGAATGTGTACCACAAAGGATTTTTAGACCTTTCTTGATAGAAGAGTCTTCTAAAACATTGGATGAACAAGCAAATCCACTTCAATCACCAAAAAAATTGATGGCACGCTTTTCGAGGACCCCAAAAAGTGAGAATCCACGCGATCTTTTTTTTTCTCCAACCTTGCACTGACACCATGTGAAGAATCCTTGCAAACAATCAAGTTTTCAAATAACTTGATACTCAATACACAAAATAAATGTGCGGTGTTTATAAGCTTTACACCACAAAAGAAGTGTAATAAATGCACCGTGTTTATAGGCTTTACACCAAAGAAAGTGCAATAAATGCACCGTGTTTATAAGCTTAAGGAGACAACTCCTTACTATAATACATGCATACAATGGGATCACATAGCCCTTATTTATAAGCATACTTAAGAGACGTTGGGCTATTCCCAACGGCTCTTATTAAAGACCTTGGGAATCAGCCCAACATCTATCTTTTTAAAACTGTGTACACAGTCAGTGGCTGACTGTTGTACACTGTACACAGTCAGCCACTGACGGTGTACAAAAACATTATATAAAAAAACAAAAATAAGAAATGAAAAAAATTACAAAAATAAGAAAAAATAAAAAGGAGGAATTACAATCATATTAAAAAACATGAATATGCGTAAAATATAGAAATGACTAAAATACCCCTACAGCCAATACAAGAAAGAAATATATATTTTATATAGAGAAGTAGATGGATACATGTACATATATATGGAATATATATATATGTATATGTATCTTCTTTTATATATAGAAAATACATTGTCTTATAAATTACAATTTAACACTATTTTCATCCAAGCAACATAATCTGAATTTTTGAGAAGAACAATAGATTGCGCCCCTTTATCGTCCATCTTTTCCTGCGAAGTGAGCTCTGGAGGGGGGGAGACCGATCCATCCAGATGACCAAAGAGATCTTGACTCCTTATAAAAGGAACAATCTGCCTTTTCCAGGTCAAGTTGGAATTATTCAGCTTTTCAAATACCAATTGGCTGAGAAAATTAGAAGAAAGGCCTGACTGCGGGAAAGATGACTCCATTTGAAAATATTGTGGAAAAGGAAAGAAGAAAGAGAAATACCTGGGTCAGACAAAATCAGTCACTCGAATATTTTGTCCCCCTTTTTTTCGGGGATGGTCAGAAAAAGAAAACTGAACGAAACTAAATATCAAAATTGAATCAATGTCAGATTCAGTGAAAACGTGAAACAGGGTTATGAATGTTTCAAGATAAAAGTAATGCAAACTGAAACAATACAATATTGATTTCAGAGAGTAAAATATTCAGACTGAAAACATGAAACAACACTTAATCTGAAGAAATGATTTCAGATTAAGATCGTGAAACAGAAATATGAAAGGATTGTGAAACAGAAATATGAGAAGATTCAAAATAAAGGATCGTGCAGACGGAGATCGAGTGAAGGAAACTGGTATGCGTCTCTTCACGTCGACAAACACAAACCCAAACCCAAACCCAAATAAGAAGAAGAAGATCCAAATGAAAAGTTGAAGGCCGATATTTTTTGAAAATCCCTTTTGGGTAAGGAAAAGACTGATTTCGAGAGAATCAGATCTAAAAACAAAAGAAGAGAAGGAGAAGACGCTGACGGAAGAGAAGGAGATGTCATTAAGAAGGTATTATCGATCTTACCAGAACTGAAATAGAAATAAAGGAGGAAGAAGACGCACGCAAGCGAGAGGACTGAAGGTCGATATTTCTGAAAGACGATCTCAGGCCCAGCTTCAACACCGCTCTGATACCATGTTAGAAAAAGGAGATCTCCACGATCACCTGTGCAGGAAAGAGGGAACGAAATATTGAGAGAAGAGGCTACAGGGAAAACTCGTTAAAGGGAAATCAACGTATCTTCATTTGTATTAGGTTTTGAGTATAATAACTAATACACAATTTTAGGGTACGAAAATACCCTCTAACAACAAACATAATTACAACACTTATATCATTTGGATCCAGACCCGATCCAGTACAGAAGTCGGGTTTGGTCATGCACAGACCCAACTTGGGTCCAAGACCCAATAACAATATCTTTTCACATGGAAGTGGTGTTCCCTTTATTATAGAAAATCTTGAACTATAGAGAAAAATAGACTAAAGTAACCTTCCTCCAAGGATGAAGATTCTGTATTGGCCATGTCAAAACTCGTAAATCATACACGAACTTACAAGCGAGGAAGGAAGATCTCATAATGACTATGAGGCCAAGAAGAAGAGTTGTTACTTTTGTAACGAAATGGGGCACATCAAACCATTTTTTCCCAAAGAAGAGAAAAAAGGTGGCGTCCATAGGTTCCTCATTCGAGAAAAGTAGCATTGATGAAGGCTCAAAAAACATTTGATTGATGTCTCTTTCCCAACTAATAAAGGCTCTACAACCACTCTTCAAAAATCAAACTTCTTCACTCTTTGGCGCCATAATGTCCACATGTGTTGATTCCGACAAGTCTTCTTAGATTCTTGATTCTGACACTTCATTTCATATAACTCCTAATGAGTACATACTATGTGATTGTCATGATAACTCTAATGACTCCTATGTGTCTACTGTTGATGGAACCTCTTTAAAAATCAAGAGTTTTGGTACGTTAAATGATTTTTCTCAAAACTTTTATGTCCCAAATGTTATAATAGTACCATAATTAAATTTAAACCTTTTATTGGTTTCTCAAATTATCGATCATGGATGAAAGATCTCATTTTCATCTAGTGGTTTATGTTAAAAGAAAACTATCATTTATAATCTCATTTGTAATCGCATAGCTTATCTCATATGTAATACATCCTTCGTATGTAATCTTTTTTTTAGTTTAGTTACATAGTCTAGTTAGGGTTAGGATAGTTACCTTTTTTTGGTTTCTTTTTAAACGTTTTTTTAGCCTTTGTGCTTTTTGACCAAAATAAAAAAGCATAAAGTGCTTTTTGACCAAAGTCATAAAGCACAAAGAAGAGTGAGCCGTTGGACTCCCAACGGCTCTCAATAGAGCCGTTGGGAGTCCAACGACTCCCTCTTCCCTCTCATTCTCCCCTATTATAAATAGGGGATTCTCCCCTCTTATTTTATATTCTTGAGTGTGGGTTTCTCCCACTTGAATCAAAGTCTTTTTTATTCCTATTTGCTTTGCACTCTTTTTGAGTTTGGTGTATGAACCAGAGTTAGCGGAAGCGCCTAGGTAAGTGGGGAAGCGCGGAACGTCGCGCTTCCGAAACGCACGGGGAAGCGCCTTTTTTAAATGGGAAGTGTGCTTCCCTTTAATGGAAAGTGCGCTTCCCATCACGCTTCTCCCATTTTTTCAATTTTTTGTATTTTTTATTTTCGCTTCCTAGGTCGCTTCTGGTTCGCTTCCTAGGTCACTTCCGAGATGATTCCTGATTCGCTCCTAAGTGGTCCCACGCTTCCCGCTTCCTAAAATTTTGAAAGTACCTTGCTTCCCGTATCGCTTCCCGCTCTCGCTTCTTCAACTGGCAACCATGGTATGAACCCTAGTGGTTCTTGTGAGTGTATGCTATTTGTGAACCTTTGTGGTTCTTTTGTGAGATTGGTTGTGAGCATCATTTGAAGATCCAATTGTGGAATTCATTTCCTTACATGGTATCAGAGCCATTGGAGTGATCAAGCTAAGATTTTTCGGTGTATTTGAAAGTGTATCATTCAAAAAAAAATTGAAAGAAAGCGGTGAAGTTTGTTACAAGTGGTGATCGTGTGAAAGCTTGGGAGATTGGAGGAATTCTTGTGCACATCATCCGTGGTGGAGTAACATTGCCTTTGGTCCTCTCTTTTTCCATCTTCTTCTTTACTCTTCTCCTAGTCATTTTTTTCTCAATACTTGTAAAATGGACGACAACGATAATGTCACCGTTAAGCCCATCAAACTAAACGACTCAAACTATGTTACATAGGCTTCTATCATGAAACATCTTATATGGGGAAAGAGCTTGTGGGGATTAGTGGATGGGACCGATTTGGAACCTACACTAATCCTCACAAAGATAGAAGGAGAGATAGAAATTTCTCTCACGGAAGTGAAAAAAATTAAAGCTATTGCGACTTACAAAAAAAAAATGAAAAGAATGGATAATTGGACATGTCAAGATTATGTCTTGGCTCATATCTAACGTGGACATCAAGAAATGCTCAAGCCTTACAAAATTTGAGCATGTCAATGAAGCTTGGGATTATCTTAAGAGAATGTATTCTCTTAAAGATATTGCACATGTGTGCAACTTACAAATCAAAGTTAGAAATATGGTTCAAGGAGATAAGAATATTAGAGAATACTATAATGGCTTATCGGAGTTATGGAAAGAACCGAAGTAGCATTGCCCACAAGATATAACTCCGTCAAAACCAAATAAATGTGGAACACTTTTTCAATTTATTAACGGATTAAGACCGAAGTTCGAATCTACTAAGTTCGTTCTTATTCATCGAGGGAAGGTGCCTTCGATAGAAGACACCATAAAAGAGCTAAGTATGAAAAAAATAGACTCAAGAGTAGAATCACCAAGTGTGATGATGACTCGATTCTTGCCGTATCCAGACCAGAAAATCATGTTCAAACATACAAACCCCCAAACTACGGAAGGACAAATGATAAAAGGCAAGAAAATGAATCCGACAAAAGAAAAATTAATTGTTATTATTGTCGTGAATCAGGACATGTGAAAACTCATTGTCCAAAATTGAAGAGACCTTATGAGAAAAAGGTTGCCTCTGTCGGACCTCCACAAGAATCAAATGAATCTTCCATTGAAAGTATGTCTTTAGCTCAATTGGTGGAGGCACTTCATCCACTGCTCAAGGGAGCATCTTCATCAGCTTGAGCCACAGTCTCCTCCGTTAGCACTTCTGATCCAGGTAAATCTCCTTGGCTTCTTAATTCAGGTGCCTCCTTTCACATGACACCAAATATAAGCATATTATCTGAATGACATAACTCAAATGAGTCAAATGTTTTTACCGTTGATGAGACATCACTTGAAATCAAAGGAACAGAGAATTTTGAAAATAATTTTAAAGACCCAAAAGGTTTTTACATTCCAAAAATTAGATATATCCCTAAGTTAAACCTCAATCTCTTATTTGTTTCTCAATTATCTGACCATGGATATTGTAACGCCCCGAAATTTAACCCAAATTTTTAGGGATTTTTTTTTTTTTCAAGCGGAAACAACTAATAATTCTCGGGTTAAGCATTTCAGAACGATACAGGAAGGTAAAAGCAAACCACACCATTTATTTCCACTTCAATAATAATAAAATCCAACATCAGAGTTTTCACATTTAGTCTCAAAACAAAAATCTCAATCTGAAAGTAAGCAGAACCGCCAGGGAACAATGGATCAAGTCTCGGTCAGCGCCTCATCCCGCATCGCTCATAGAACTACTCTTCTCCTGAAAATAATAGAAATTATAGGAATTAGACTACCACGTCTAAGTAGGAAAACTGTAATTATTCTTGCAAGTAGATCATGTGTCAAGTGTGATGTGGGTGTCGTGTTTGAATTACAGTCTAAACATAACCACATAAGGATTTCGATGCAATAGCAATCATAGACATATATCTGAATAGAAAGGTAGATTATGTAACAATTATACTTAAGCACAAGGAGCATTTTATGCAACTACAACAATTAAGTAAGGTATTAAGCAATTCAAGCAGAACTTACACTAACATGAACAACATCCATAATATGAATTCAATTAACTAATAAATACACAATTTAGGATGTCGTTTCAACATAAGCAACGAATATAAAACATGATGGAAGAGTAAGCAATTGTCTCTTTAATGACTCCCATACAGTGATACCTAACTGTTCTAGTTAGTGTTTATCTTTTCTTATCCCGCGGGTACACACGGGCCAAGGCAACCATCACAGAAGAGAATGTCCGGGGGTATATTATTCAGGGTTGTTTTATTAACCCGAACACTCTAACTGTGACTGAAATCCCAAGGGAGCGGCCAGTGACCGAGAGAAACTCCCAAAGGCCAAAACCAAAACAGGATGCATCCCTCACTTCTGCAGAAGAACAAAAGAACTACCACCTAGGATAAATTGGTAGTCTGGGTCCCCCAACTCTGAGGACTGGGACCAACGAGTCGCTTTACGCTCGAAACCAAAACACGTGTCCCCAGAGTTTTGTACCACTTACCCTCTCTAAGGTAAGCCCAAGAACTGGGTGGGTTAATCTTTTCATTTAATTTATTTCCCGAAGTACAGGGCATTTCCCCAACTTCCTTCTACTACCATGGCAGTAGAATTCCCACCCTTAGTCAATTTACCCAGGGTATAGAGTCGTCTCAATCCTTTGTCATATTGATTTCATAACCCACCCAAAGTGCTACGGTGCCTTTAAACCAGTCAAGCACGAATGTTAAAATTTATGTGGGTATTAACCTTTTTAACTTGAGTGCCAAGGTAAAGCCTGCAAGTACCAGGCTTGGTGGTTCACCTGCCAGCCTTAATCCACAAACAATTACACATAAATGAAAATTTACTCTTATTCATCAATCACTACCATGGATTTCTTAAACTAAAAGAGTGATTACAACTCTCTTTGACTTGCATGATCATTAACTTAGTTCGGCCCTTTATAAGGACCAATGGTGATAAAATTTACTAACATGATGATTGGCACATTCACAAACCACTATGGATAATTCATTTATAGGAACGTAAGATTCCTATGCATACTATTTACAACATGTAAAAAGGGAAGTATGCATCCCCTAAAGATCTTGAAGTATTTACAATTGTTGAAACTAACATATGCAGTGTTTATAGCCAATATGCCAAAACATAACCTTTTGATGTGCATCACAATGCAGGCCGAAATTAATAGAGTCTGTAATCCTATTTTGCCTATCTCAGTTATACACCACAGGAAATTCAAGGTACTAGATCACCCAATCATTACAATGTATATTTTTTTTTTTGAATAATTAAGTATAGCATAGCATGCTGGGTTACGCAATAGACCAATAAATCCAACTAGACACTGTTCAGCCATATTAATTTAAGTATCATTTAGCATTACAGTTCACTAAAATACAGCATGTACAATAGCTATCGGATCAGCCAATTACCGTACTAAGTATAGCATAGCATGTTGAGTTACGCAAGAAACCAATAAATCCAACTAGACATTGTTCAGCCATATTAGTTTAAGTATCATTTAACACTACAGTTCACTAAAATATAGCATGTACAATAACTATCGGTTCAGCCAATTACCGTACTAAGTATAGCATAGCATGTTGAGTTACACAAGAAACCAATAAATCCAACTAGACACTGTTCAGCCATCTTAATTTAAGTATCATTTAACATTTCAGCTCATTAAATACAGTATGTTGTATTATGCTGAACAAAAACAAAAAAAAGAACAACCAACAGCTAAACATTCCTCCATGGTGTGATCAAGATACTCGGCTGGACCCAAAAACAAAAGCAGCTATCTGTTAGGTTCTCCCACAAGTTAAATTAGTAAACTCAATAACTCCTACACATATCCGTACACACAGTAGTAAGACATTAATGCTACCCGTAAAGAAACTATTAATTGAAGGCATGCGGTATTCATTATTCAAGTATCCAAAATGATTTCAGCTATGATTCAACGCAATATCAGACCTCATTTGAAACAGTCATACACATTTGAGACTTGAAAGGATTGCAAAAGACCCACAGACTCTTAGTTAGGGCTTTCAATACCAAGGTCAAGAAAAACCTAATTCAAACTAGGGTTTTCGATTAAAAAGGAGATAGATTTTTCCATCTAAATCTCGGTCAAAGTAGCTAATCCGAGAATGAAGGATAAATCTTCAAGCAAAACACCCAATCCGTTAAAAACAAAACAGTCTCCCCCAATCTCCGATCTTATTAACTGTCTGGCAACAAAACCCCCCTTTAAATCAGTCGATTTGGGTTTTAGACAACCCGCACCCCACCAACCCATGATTAACCTGAAACAAAATCACAGAAACCCTACCATTATCCGGCGAGGGTGTTGCAGCATCCACGAGAGGGGGTCGGTCGGCTTCTCCCGGCAAATGTTTCGAACAACAGGCCCGAGCTCGGAGGCGATTCGAACGAGAGAGAGAGAGAGAGAAAGAAAGAGAGAGTGGGATTGAGAGAGAAAGAGGTTCGGGGGTCCCCTTTTGTAGGAGGGTGGCCACCCGAAAAGGAAGGAAGCTCCTTCCCCCGGCGGCTGCGATCTCCCCCAACTCCCAGACTCCTTGCGTGTTAGGGTTCCATTGAACCCTAACAGGTGATTTATCGGGGGAGGGGTTTTTCCCCCCCTTTGTTATTTTTTTTTTTTTCTTTTTATCGGGTTGCCCCTCCTTTTTAACCCTGTTCCTGTTTTCCCTTTTTACAGGGTGTGGGTCGGGTCCGGGTCCGACCCGCGACCCGCACTCGGGATCCAACCACGTGTTGGATCCGGGTCTTATTTAAAGATGTGGACCCATAGTTGGGTCCAAATCCCACCTAATAATCTATTTATATATATATTATTTATTTTCTTATTTACGTATATATAGATATTTAATAGGTTTATATGTATAAGGGTATCACTTAAGTATGGTTCTGGATCCGAAACTTGGATCCGTGCCCAATTCAACCTATTTTACGCATAAAACATTAAAATTTTTAATGGAAAAATTTGCAGTTATTACAGATATAACGTGTCCTTCTCTTCTCGTGGTTGTCGAGTGCAAGATCACCAGTTAGGAAAGCTGATTAGGGAAAGCCATAGAGAAGGAGGCCTATATTACATGGATTTTTTAGAAATTTCCAAGAATGATTTATGTTGTAATGTTCAAAAAATAGACTTGAATCTATGGCACAAGAGACTTGGTCATCCCAGTATATCCAAGATTCAGTTTTTTCCAAAGATGGAACATTTTTGTAATTTTGAGCCCTTTAAATGTGAAGAATGCATTCTTGAAAAAATGAAAAAATTACCCTTTCAAGAAAGAAATTTTGTCTATTCTCGACCACTTGAGTTAGTTCATTCGGATGTATGGGGCCCTGCACCTGTCATATCCGAAGGAGATTTTATATATTATGTCATCTTCGTAGATGACTTTACAAGGCATACTTGGATTTATTTTCTCAAACATAAGTTTGAGGTTTTCTTACACTTTCAAATATTTCACAACTTAGTTAAAAATCAATTTAAATATGATATTTCTACTTTTAGCACTGATTCAGGGGGAGAGTACTTATCAAAAGAATTTAAAGACTATTTGAATTTACATGGAATTACACATCAAAAGTCATGTCCCTATAATCTACAAAAAAATGGTTTAGCAGAAAGAAAGCATAGACATATTATACAAACAACAAGAACTCTACTCATTACTCACAAAGTACCAAAAATTTTTGGGCCGAAGCTACTCTAACTGCAGTCTATCTCATTAATAGAATGCCATCATCTTCGCTAAACAATATATCTGCTATTAAAAACTTTTCAAACAAATCCCAGATTATTCAAGATTAAGGGTATTTGGGTGTAAATGTTTTGTTTTCTCTAACAAAAATGACAAACTCTCTCGTGCTATTCTGTGTGTGTTTCTTGACTACGCAAACCAACAAAAAGGTTATAGATGTTTTGATCTCAAAACTAGAAAGTTATGTGTCAAGGAATGTATCTTTTCTTGAAAAAAAAAGTTTTTTTGAAGTCAAGAACTCTAAAGAAATAGATGAGTACTCTTTCCTATTGGACTTAGCTCCAAAGATCAGTGAAGGCGATATTGATCTAAAAGATCAAAATGACATAGTAAGTACTGAATCATCTCCTGATAATCAAGGTTGTATTCAATACTCCAGACGAGGCAACTCTGAACAACCTTGTGCTCTAGAAAAATATACTTGTGCTAATAGTAACCAGGAGATCATCTAGGGTGTCAAAGGTTCCCAGAAATTTTGTATCCTATGAGTCTTTCTCACCAAAACATCAAGCTTACATCGCTTTAATACACTCCTGCACAGAACTTTCTAATTATGATACAGCAAAAGAACACCCTGAATGGGTCGAAGCTATGACAACAGAGTTAAATGCATTAGAAAAGGCAAATACGTGGTTTATTCAAGATATTCTGTCAGGTAAAAAGCTCATAGGATGCCGATGGGTATACAAAGTTAAGACCAAGAGTGATGGTACTCTTAAGAGGTTTAAAGCTCGACTAGTTGCCAAAGGTTATTCTCAAAAATATGGAATAGACTATGAAGAAACATTCGCACCAGTTGCTAGAATGACCACAGTTAGGATCTTAATTGCTCTTGCCTCTATAAAGAAATGGCATATATACCATATGAATGTAAAGATTGTTTTTCTCAATGAAAGCCTAAATGAGGAAGTATATATGGAACCACCTCCTGGCATTGAGATCCCTCAAAGGAAAGCTCTTCGTTTACATAAAGCTTTGTATGGCCTTAAGCAAGCCCCAAATGCGTGGTATGATAGATTCAGTCAAGTTATGTTTGATTTTGGTTTTCAATCTTGTTTTATTGACACAACTTTGTTTGTTAAGAATTCTGATGCAGGTATTATTATTCTTCTCCTCTATGTGGACGACATGATCATCACAGGAAGCGATAAACAGGGAGTTAACAATATCAAAAAAATTCTCAAAACACATTTTGAAATGAGTGATTTAGGATTCTCAAAATTTTTCCTTGGTATAGAAGTTGCTTATTCTTCTAGAGGTTATTTGTTAACTCAGTCTAAATTTGCCTTGGATATTATTGACAGGTTTGGTATCTCTGATGAAAAACAAGTTGACACTCCTGAAGTGGTGAACATCAAAATGAAGATTGATGAGGGAAAGCCACTGGAAAATCCTACACCTTACAGATAACTTATCGGGGTGTTGTCTTATCTCTCTATTACAAAACTCGACATTGCGCATGTTATCCACACCGCAAGTCAATTCCAGCATGCGCCTACTACTGTTCATATGAGAGTTGTTTTACGCATTATTAGATACATTAAAACTTTCATCTTTAAAGGAGTTTTTTTATCTGCTTCTTCCTCGTTAGAATTAACTGCCTATACTGATGCAAATTGGGGAGGTGATCCTAATGATCAACACTCAACTACTGGTTTTTGTGTTGTTCTAGGTGAATCTTTGATTTCGTGGAGGTGCAAGAAGCAACAAAAGGTCTTTTTTTCATCAACAGAAGCCGAGTACAAAGCCATGACTACAACCACCATGAAAGTAGTTTGGTTAAGGCGATTACTTCAAAGCATGGGAGTTATGTGAACAGAAGCATCACAGTTGTGCTGCGACAACAAAAGTTCTATTTATATTGTCAACAACTGAATATTCCATGAACGGATTAAGCATATCGAGATGGATTGTTACTACATACGAGAGAAATTCTTACACGGCACCATTGATCTTCCATACGTCTCCTCAGAATATCAACTAGCAAATTTTTTTACCAAACCTCTCGCAGCTCCTCGATTTCACTTTTTGTTAGACAAACTTTCGGTTATTCAACCGTAAGTTTGAGGGGGAGTGTTAAAAGAAAACTATCATTTGTAATCTCATAGCTTATCTCATATGTAATACATCCTTCGTATGTAATCTTTTTTTAGTTTAGTTACATAGTCTAGTTAGGGTTAGGATAGTTACCTTTTTTTGGTTTCTTTTTAGACTTTTTTTTAGCCTTTGTGCTTTTTGACCAAAATCAAAAAGCATAAAGTGCTTTTTGACCAAAGTCAAAAAGCACAAAGAAGAGTGAGCCGTTGGACTCCCAACGGCTCTTAATAGAGTCGTTGAGAGTCCAACGACTCCCTCTTCCCTCTCATTCTCTTGTATTATAAATAGGGGATTCTCCACTCTTATTTTATATTCTTGAGTGTGGGTTTCTCCCACTTGAATCAAAGTATTTTTTATTCCCATTTGCTTTGCACTCTTTTTGAGTTTGGTGTATGAACCCTAGTGGTTCTTGTGAGTGTATGCTATTTGTGAACCTTCGTGGTTCTTTTGTGAGATTGGTTGTGAGCATCATGTGAAGATCCAATTGTGGACTTCATTTCCTTACAGTTTCTTGGTGCAGGATCTCCGGTCAAGGAGGTTGATTGGGCGAGAACATAGAAGAGGGGATCTCTATTTCATGGACAACCTACACGTGCCAAATTAAACCTTTTTTTAATCATGATGAAAAGAAATATAGAAAATTGCATAAGAGAATAGGACATCCTAGTATGTCTAAATTACATTTGTTTATATTTCTTGAAAATTGTAATGAAAAGGATTTGGTTTGTAAAGATTATATTCTTAGAAAAATGAAATCGCTAGCTTTTGGTTCAAGCAATTTCGTCTCTAAGAAATCATTTGAGTTAAGACATTCAGATGTACGGGGACTGGGACTGGTAATGTCCAAAGGATATGTGTCATATTATGTTATATTAGTTGATGATTATAGTAGACATAAATGGATATATTTTTCTAAACTCAAATACGAACTATTTTCTTGTTTTCAAAAATTTCACATTGTTAAAAATCAATTAAAAGCAAATATAAAAAAAAATTATCTAACTCCAGGGGAGCATTTTTATCTAATGATTTCAAAAAACTAGCTTGACCACCATGGGATAATTCATCAAAGATGATGTCTCAATACTCCACAACAAAATGTTTTGGCCGAAAGAAAACATCGATACATTGTTGAAATCAGTGTGTAAGCATCGTACGATACGATACGTATCATTACTTTTGGGTTTTGCGGTTGTGATACGAGTGTTTATTGTACCCCTATCAGGTGTGTTTTGTATGATATGGTATCGGTGCACTTTAAAAAGGCCGAAAGTTACTTTTTCATTTTTGGTTTTAAATACATTTTGAGGGTTGACTTTTCCATTTGTCTAGAGGCCATTAGAAGGGAACCCATGCACCTTACGAATCGTGAGAGCGATTTGGGAGCCGATTTGTGTGCTAGGGAGAGAGTTTTTGCAATTTTCTCAAGAGTGCATTTCTACCATTTTTCACTCAAAGAAGTGGGTTAAGGTAAAAAATCTCTATTTTTTGCTTCTTATTGAGTGTTTTTGGGGAAAGATGGCATTAGGAAATCCGGCATGGGGAACCAATTAAAAATCTCTCTCTCGATTGAAGCATCATTTAGCCCGAACACATCTTAAATGTTGTCGCATGCATGTCAAGGAATTGTCGGATGTCGTGAAATGACAATGCCAGCAATTACTTGATGGTTTGATTGGAAAAAACAAGAAAGAGATGAATGAAGCAGAAATAAGGTACAAAGAGCCCTAGGAAGATGTGTATGAGACAGACGAGCTCCCTACTTCTGATCCTACAGCCCCTAGCATAGGATCAAAAGTAGGAAGTTCTACAACGAAAGGGGAAGGTGTAGTTAGTGCCAATAGTAGTGTCGCCACGGGCACAAAAAAAAGAGGA
Organism: Nuphar pumila; assembly: GCF_984573655.1. Classification (NCBI taxonomy): domain Eukaryota; kingdom Viridiplantae; phylum Streptophyta; class Magnoliopsida; order Nymphaeales; family Nymphaeaceae; genus Nuphar; species Nuphar pumila. The sequence continues at coordinate 134,217,072 of NC_143251.1, forward strand.
GAAAGAAGAAGGGAAGGGAGTTCTTCGAGAGGAGGTAGAGCTAGAGCTAGAAGCTCTATTAGGATATTTTTCCTCCTAAGACTGCACCTGAGGCACAACCCGCCATTCATATCGCTATGACTCAACATTTAGTCGAGCAGGCGAATGTCGCGGTTGGGAGATGTTTGATGATGCATGCATTCCTTTTAATGCGGCAAATTTCTTTCATTTTCAGGGCATGGTAGATGCCATAATCAGCATTGGGCCTGGATATAAAATGACTTCATATCATGATTTTAGAGAAAGTTTTAGATACTAATGTGAAAGAAGTGTGCATATTATGATGAAATGAGGCAATAATGGAGAGAAATTGGGTGTATCATCATGGTAGATGGTGGACAGACAGAAAGTCAAGGACCTTGATAAATTTCTTTGTCTATTGTCCTAAAGGAATTATGTTTTTCAAGTTGTCTGATACGCCCAAGACAACAGATATATTGCTCAGAGTTTTTTATCAGGTTGTGGAATAGGTTTAACCTCAAAATATTGTGCAATTTATTACTGATAATGCAACAAAGTATAGGGCAAAAGGTAATGAACTGACAAAAAAAAATTGCGTCATTCTTTTAGACCCGTGTGCGACCCATTGCATAGACCTCATGATTGAAGACAACAGCAACATGGATGAGATAAAGCAAACGGTTGAATGTTGCCAAAAAATTACTATATTTATTTACAATCATGCATGGGTTTTGAGCTTAATGAGAAAGTACACTAGTGGTGCTGAGTTGATTTGTAGTGCAGTTACTAAATTTGCTACGAATTTTTTTGATAGTGCAAAGTCTAGTACAGAATTAAGTTGCACTAAAAAATTGTTTTATGAGTGAAATGTATATCCCCATGCATAAAAAAGAAACCCTAGAGAAATGTAGATATTGTATTCATAAGTGAATTTTTGGATTCATGTGTGAAGTTGAGAATAACTATACCTTTGGTGAAGGTGCTTCGATTGATTGATAATGAAGACAGATCAACTATGGGTTATATCTATGAGGCAATGGACAAAGCAAGAGAAGCCATTAGAGATAAATTGAAGGGAAAGAAAAAAATTTGCATACTTATATGGAACATTATTGATCATAGGTGGACTGAGCAACTTTATCAACTTCTTCATGTTGTAGCATATTATTTAAATCGTGCATTTAAATACTTTCCTACATTTAAAATGAAGAGGGAAGTCAACAAGGGACTTTTAGATTGCATCAAAAGGTTGAACCCTGAGTATAGCAATCAAGATCAAATTCATAAGGAAATAGAAACGTATAATAATGCATTGTATGATATAGGGAGACCTTCAATAGTGTGAAACTAAGTCACAATATGTCTAGGTAATTTATTTTGTCTATTTTAATTTTAATTTCGTATTTTTATTTAGTTATGATGTTTTGTATGATTGCATTTTTAAAAATTGTATATATATATATATATATATATTATATAAATATATATTTTTCTCTTTCTTTATTTTTCTTTTTTCTTTCTTTTTGTAATTGAACTAGTTAGCACATGTTGACTAGTCAACAACATAAGAGTTGTTGGGGTCCCAACGACTCTATTTTAAGTCATTGGGACTCCAACGACTCTCTTGTCCTCCACCTTTGTGTATAAATATGGAGCAAAGCCCCCACATTATGTATGCTTCTTGCACAAAGGTTATCAATAAAATATTATTTGTTTTTAGCTTCTTGTATTGCCTTTGTGTGAGTTTCATGAGAGCCCATTTGTGGCTTTTGGTATGTTTTGTGAGAGAGCCCATTTGTGGCTTTTGGTATGTTTTGTGAGAGAGCCCATTTATGGCTTTGGGTGTGTTCACTTTAGCATCGTGGTGGATCTTGTTGGTGGGTTCTGTTTTCTTTACATGATATCAAAACAAGGTTCGCTCTTGACTCTTGAGGATTGCGTGTAGCCTCATTTTCCGTGCTCGTAGGAGAAAGAAAAATTTTTTTGGTGATTCAAGTGCTCGTGTATTTGTAGTGGTGTGCTCATACTACTACCTACTACTCTCTCATTTTTCATCTATTGTCTTGTTTGTTTTTTCTTTTCTTCTTTCTCTCTACTTTGTAAAGATGGATGACAATGAGAAAGTCGCCATCGTACCCAAGAAACTCAATGATACTAATTTCGTAATGTGGTCTTTAATAATGAAGCACCACATATAGGGAAAAGGATTATGGGGATTAATAGATGGTTATGATCTGGAGCCTAAACTAGATCTTACAATGGTAGAGAACGAAAAAGAGGTGCCTCTTGCGAACGGTGAGAAGACTAAGACACTAGCCACTTATGAAAAAAGTAGAAAAAGTGAAGAATGGGACATGCTAAGATCATGTCTTGGTTAATCAATAGCGTTGATATTAAAAAATGCTCTAGTCTCGCAAAATTTAAGCATGCTAACAAAGCTTGAGAATACCTTAAAGAATATGTATTCTCTTAAAGATATTGCTTATGTGTGCAATCTTCAAAATAAAGTTCGAACTATGACTCAAAAAGACAAGTATTAGGGAATACTACAATGAATTTTCCGAACTTTGGGAAAAATTATCTATTTTTTAGCCCAAGTGGCATTGCGCGGGAGATATAGAGCTCCGACAAAAACAACTTTATGCGGAACATTTCTATCAATTTATAAATGGCTTGAGACTGGAGTTTGAAAGCACTAAATCCGCTCTTCTTTATAGAGGAAAAGTACCCTCTATCATTGACACTATTGAAGAATTGAGTACGAAAGAGAAGAGGTTAAAAGGGCACTCTTTAAAAAATGAAGATGACTCGGTTTCGACCGTTTCTAGACCGAGAAACTACATGCACCCCTACAAGCCATCTCATTGGAAACAAGGAAATGGGCATGATAACAAGCCTTATTGGAAACAACACAATGATTATGACAGAAAAAAAAATTATTTGTTATAATTGTCATGAACCCGGGCACACTAAGCCTTAATATCCAAAGTTTAGAAGGGAGGAAAAGAAGGTAGATTCAGTTGGCTCTTCACAAGAAACTAATGATGCACCTGTATCGATGTTACAACTTATGGAGATTCTCCAACCACTTCTCAAAGGGGCATCTTCTTCAAATGAAGCCTCAACTAGAGCAGCAGTTTCATCCTTCTCCGATCTCGGTAAAACTCCTTGGCTTATTGAATTTGGTGCTTCCTTTCATATGACCCCTAATAGTAAAATTTTATCTGAATGTCATACCAACTCAAGCATGTCAAATGTTTTTACAGTCGATGGTACATCTCTTGAAATAGAAGGAATAGAAAATTTTACAAAACTCCAAAAAATTTATTATTCCAAATGTTAGATATATTCTCAAATTAAATATAAATCTCTTATCAGTTTCATAAATATTTGACCATGGATATAATGTTTCATTCTCTTATGATGGATGCTGGATATAGGATCATCAGACAGGAAAGCTGATTAGAGAAGGCCATAGAGAAAGAGGTCCTTATTACATGGACTTTTTAGAAATACCCAAGGATGCCTTTTGTTATAATGTTAAGAAATTAGAGTTGGGTATATGGCACAAACGACTTAATCATCCTAATGTATCTAAAATTCAACATTTTTCAAATTTGGAAAAAATTTGTAACTCTCAAAATTTTATGTTTAAAGACTGTATTCTTAAAAAAATGAAGAGATTATCATTTCATGAAAGAATTTTCTTTTCTTCGAGACCGTTTGAGCTAATAAATTTAGATGTTTGAGGGCCAACACAAGTTATATCAAAGGGTGAATATGCATACTATGTGATTTTTCTAGGTATATTTGGATCTACTTTCTCAAACATAACAACTTGGTCAAAAATAAGTTTGAAAAAGATATTTCTATTTTTCACACAAAATTCAGGGAGAGAATTTTTATCAAAGGAATTTAAAGATTATCTAAATTTGCATGGTATCACACATCAAAAATCTTACCAAAATACACCACAACAAAATGGTTTGGCTGAACGAAAACACAAACATATTATGGAAACAAACAGAATTCTACTAATAGCAAATCAAGTGCCAAAAGAATTTTGCGTTGAAGTAGCCCTAACTACTATGTATCTCATCAATAGAATGTCTTCTTATTTACAAAATATAACACCAGTTGAAAAACTCTTTAAAATATCACAAGATTATGTTAGACAGAATTTTTTGGTGCAAATATTTTGTTTTTACTAACAAAAATGATAAACTCTTCCCTTGTGTCTTCTTGGGTTATGCAGATAACCAAAAAGGCTATAGGCGCTTTGATCCTAAAAATAAAAAATTATGTCTCATGGAATATGACCTTAGAAAAATAAAGTTTTTTTTACTTTGAAAAGGCAAAGGAAATAGATGAGTATTCATTTTTATTTGATTCAAGTTCAAGTCATAAAAAATGTGATCAAAATAGCGGTCTTGATATAATAGATTAATGTGATCTTGATAATGGTCATGATGATATAATTCCTGAAGAGCAACCTCATAGGAACAAAAAACTATTTACAATATTCTAGGTGTAGGGACCTTAACCAACCATGTGCACTGGAGAAATATGTTTAACAGCCTGAAGTTCATACTAAAAGGTCATCTAGGATTTTCAAACTACTTAGAAAGTTTGTATCTTATGATTTTTTTTCCCCAAAATATAAAACAGTTATTACATTAATTCATTCATACGTGGAACCTTAACCTATACTCAAGCTAAAGAATATTTTGAATGAGTAGAAGCTATGAGAATAGAGTTAGAAACTTTAGAAAAGGCTAATACTTGGATCATTCAAGATGTTCCAAAAGAAAAGAAACCTATAGGTTGTACGTGGGTATACAAGATTAAAACAAAGAATGATGAAACTCTTGAAAGATATAAAGTTAGATTAATTGTCAAGGGATATTCTCAAGAATATGACATAGATTACGAGAAAACCTTTGCTCCAATCGCTAAAATGACCATTGTTAAAACTCCAGTAGCATTAGCCTCTGTTCGAAAATGACCTATATTTCAAATGGATGCTAAAAATGTTTTTCTTAATAGAAACCTAGTTGAACAAGTTTATATCGAGGTTGTTGAAAATAGGTGGTTTTAAGTAAAGTTCTTTTATATTAATATGCTATTTGTAATTTTGCTTTTATAATGGGGCTTTATTGTAATTATGCTTTTAAGCCTCTCTCTATTTAACATATAGAGAGGCCATAATCACATAACGAGTTCTGTGTTTCTTGTGCAGCCGTATCTCTCTCTCCTCTCTCTCTCTCTTCTCTCTCTATCTAGGGCTCGGTTCATCTTCTACATGGTATCAAAGCCTAGCCGATCGTGGGAGCGTGATCGAGTGTGATTAAAAGCACAGTCGATCGTGGAGGTTTTCTTGATCGTGATCAAACTTCGACCCAATGAATTTTTTTTCTCCAATCAGGCATCGATTAAATATTTTTTTAGATCTGATGACAGATCTGGGCATGCTGCTGGTCGTGGATGCTTGCTGTGGGTTTCGTAACTCCTCGGTTTTTTGTTATTCTCGTGACTACCTACTGCCGAGTTGGTAGCTCTAAGGTTGAATGACACTAACTATGTCAGGTGGTCCAGAACATTTATGATGTCTGTATCTGGACATCGTAGAAAACATATCTTGTTGGAAGACGAACCCACTGAAAAGGTGGGAAAATATGTTACCTGGGATGAAGATAATGACATAGTTATGTCATGGATTATGAATAGTGTCGAACCTCATATTGCAGATGGTTTAATTTACTATAATACGGCCAAACAGATGTGGGACAATCTTCGAGATACATACTCACAAGAGACGAATGTGAGTCGTATCCTACAAGTTGAACAGGAAATATATAATTTACAGCAGGGAGATCAAACCTTGGCCCAGTACTATGCCTCCGTAAAAGCTGTGTTTGAAAGACTTAATGCTCACAGACCCCTCTGTTGTTCGAAACAAAAGGATCATCAAGAACAAACTATGGTTACTCGGTTTCTTACAGGTTTATCTTCAGAATTCTCTGTTGCAAAAGTCCAAATGTTGACTGGGTCGGATGTACCTACTCTTGCTGAGGCATATAATCGTCTGAGCAGACTTGCGATCTCACTTCCACAGTCTCAGCCTGTGACTCAGTCATCTGCCTTAGTTGTCTTATCTGGTTATGGGCATAGAAATCTTCAGAATATCAGAGGACGAGGTCGCGAATGAGGTGTGGGAGGCAGAGGAAAGCTTCAATGTACATTCTGTGGAAAATCTGGACATTTAGAAGATCATTGCTGGGATAAGCATGGCCGTACAACCTCCTCTTCATCAAAGTCATATGCTCCTAAAGCAAATGTTACTACTCTCGAGGCAACAAAGGCACAAGAAAATATCTCTGCAAGTGACAGTAGTATCACCCTCAGTCGTGCTGAATATAATGAGCTGATAGCTCTTCGTCCTTTGAGTTCCATCTCTCCTGTAGCTGGGGTTGCCTATTCAACTGGAAATCCTCTTCATCCGACTCACAGTAAGTGGATTATTGATTCTGGTGCATCCAGACATTTGTGTGGAAATTCACTTGTTTTTTCAGATCTAAAGGATATTAAGGCTCAGCTTGGAGTCTCATTAGCCGATGGGAGCACCTCCCAGGTTGTTGGTCAGGGAAATATTTCTATATCCTCCTCATTACAGTTGAAAAATGCTCTTCATGCTCCAAAATTTCCTCAAAGTTTACTCTATGTTAGTTGCATTATAAAAGAACAAAACTGTAGAGTAATATTTGATCCAATGGGTTGTCATTTTCAGGATTTGCTGACAGGGAAGAAGATTGGTGGAGGCTATGAAGAAAATGGAATTTACTACCTATATCATACAATGGGTACCGTTCATGCTGCAGTGGAACATTCATTCAGTCCTGTTCAGTGGCATCGACGTCTTGGTCATCCTTCATTGTCAAAGCTCCGTTCAATCTTTCCTCAGATTCCTTCCACCACATCATTTCAGTGTAAAGCATGTCAGTTGGGCAAGCATCATCGAAGTTTGTTTCCTTCGAGTCAGAGTCAGTCTAGTAATAAAGTCTTTGAACTTCTTCATGCAGATGTATGGGGTCCTAGTAAGATTCCTACTAGGACTTAGTGTCGATACTATTTAGTTATTGTTGATGATTTCTCTAAGTTGTCATGGGTGTTTTTAATAAAGGAACGATCTGACGTTCCAAGTATTATCAAATCTTTAATTCTTGAAATAAAAACTCAATTTGAATCTAGTGTCAAGATTGTTCGCACTGATAATGCTCTCGAGTTTAAATCAAAAAGTCTGTTACAGTTTTACCAAGATAATGGCATCCAACCTCAAACTTCTTGTGCCTATTCATCTCAACAAAATGGGGGTGGCTGAGCGAAAACATCGTCACCTACTTGATGTTGCCAGGACCATTATGATTTAATCTAATGTTCCTGCGTTATACTGGGGAGATGCAATTACAACTGCTTGCTATCTGATCAACCGCATGCCTTCCTCTTCTGTGGGTGATCAAATTCCAATTCATATCCTAAAACCCAATACCCCCCTCTTCTCCCTCTCGCCCAAAGTATTTGGATGTGTTTGCTTTGTACACAAACTTGGCCCTGACCGTGATAAATTAGCTGCTCAAGCTACAAAATGCATATTTATCGGTTATCCCAAAAATCAAAAGGGATATCGATGTTATGATCCTACTTCTCGCCGAGAGTATGTCAGTGCGGATGTCTCTTTCTTGGAATCCACTCCCTATTACTCTAGTACCGGTTCCCCGCTGCAAGTTGATCCAGCTGAGTCTTGTCCATTACCTATACCTCATTTTCCTTTGGAATCTGTGCCCTCATTCCCGAACCAAACTTCATCCTCTTCCAGATTTCATAATCCTCCATTGGTATATGTGCATAGAGATCCACCTCCGCAAGTGCCTTCTTCTTCCCTGAGGTAAGTTCTACTGACAATAGTGATCTTCATGATGGTGATAACAGGCCGATTGCTCTACTCTACGTAAGGGGACACGACAATGTACCTTATATCCCATATCTCATTTTGTCTCCGATGCCAGAATTGGAAATCAGATGAAATCTTTTATTTCAGCTTTATCTGCTGAAACTATTCCTCTGAACTATCAGCAGGCAGAGCTTGATACTCGCTGGAAGCTGGCTATGCAAGAAGAAATGGATGCTTTAATATCTCAGCATACATGGGATCTAGTTGATTCCCCAGCAGATGCTGACATTGTTGGATGTAAATGGGTATATACTATAAAGTACAAATCTGATGGATCAATTGAAAGGTACAAGGCCCGATTAGTAGCCAAAGGGTATACTTAGACATATGGTATTGATTTCTTTGAAACTTTTTCTCCTGTTGCACGGATGGGTACCATTCGTCTTGTTCTCTCAATAGTTGTTCAGCATGGTTGGAGCTTGTACCAATTAGATGTGAAAAATGCATTTCTATATGGGGACTTATCTGAGACCGTTTACATGCAACAACCTCCAGAATTCGAGGTTGAGGGGGAGTGTCAGAAGGTGTGTAGACTGAAAAAGGTGATTTATGGCTTGAAACAAAGTCCTCGTGCATGGTTTCAAAAGTTGTTTGAAGTGATGTCACGTTTTGGCTTTAATAGGTCAGCAACAGATCATACACTTTTATAAAGAAAACTAGCTCTGGCATAGTTGTTATGGTGGTATATGTGGATGACATCATTCTTATAGGAAATGATGTGAAAGCTATTGATGCCACAAAGGCTCATCTTCAAAAACACTTTGTTACAAAAGACCTTGATTCACTGAGGTATTTTCTGGGTATAGAAGTTGCCAGAAGCCGTGAAGGGATGGTTTTGTCTCAACGGAAGTATGTTCTTGACTTATTAAAGGAAACAGGAATGTTGGGAGCTAAACCAGCAAATATTCCCATGGACCATAAAGTTCAGTTGTTTGAAGAAGGGTCAAAACTAGTTGATAGCAAAAGCTATCGCTCTTTAGTAGGGAAACTATTGTATGTAACTGTGACCAGGCCGGATATTGCTTTAGCAGTAAGTAAAGTTAGTCAGTTTATGGACAAACCAACTGAGGTACACTGGAATGCAGCTATTATGATTCTCAGATATCTAAAATCTTCTCCTAGAAAGGGGTTATTGTTCAAGAAAGGTGGAACTCTGGAGATAGTGGCCCATTCTGATGCTGACTATGCAGGATCTGTAGTGGATAGAAAATCTACCACAGGATTCTGTGTGTTCCTGGGAGACAACTTGATCTCTTGGAGAAGTAAGAAACAAAATGTGGTTTCTAGGTCGAGTGCAGAATCAGAATATCGGGCTATGGCCCAAACAGCTGCTGAAATGTTGTGGGTTCGTACTGTTCTTCTTGATCTTCAGGTGAAGGTGTCCTCTCCCATGACCATGATGTGCGATAACAAAGCTGCAACATATATAGCGAACAATCTTGTATTTCATGAGAGAACAAAGCACATTGAGGTTGATTGCCACTATGTAAGGGATATGGTTCAAGCTGGTCATATCACTACAAAATATCTAAAGTCGGAAGACCAAGTTGCAGGTATGTTTACAAAACCTCTCACTAGACCAAATTTCTCAAAATGTTGTGACAAGCTGAGCATGATTGATATATATGCTCCAGCTTGAGGGGGAGTGTTGAAAATAGGTGGTTTTAAGTAAAGTTCTTTTATATTAATATGCTATTTATAATTTTGCTTTTATAATGGGGCTTTATTGTAATTATGCTTTTAAGCCTCTCTCTATTTAACATAGAGAGAGGCCCTAATCACATAACGAGTTCTGTGTTTCTTGTGCAGCCCTCTCTCTCTCTCTCTCTCTCTTCTATATCTCTTCTCTCTCTATCTAGGGCTCGGTTCATCTTCTACAGAGGCACCACCAGGTATAAGTGTTCCTAAGGGTAAAGCTCTTCATTTGGAAAAGGCTCTCTATGGACTTAAACAAGTCCCAAAAGCTTTGTATGATCGGTTTAGTCGAGTCATGCTTAATATTGGATTTAGAACTTATTTGACGAACACTAAACTGTTTGTTAAGATTTCTGATGCAGGTACTATTATTATTATTCTCTATGTGGATGACATGATCATCATTGGAAGAGATAAACAGGGAGTTGAAAATATTAAAAAACTTCTCAAAAAACATTTTGAAATGACTGATTTAAGCTTCTTAAAATATTTCTTAGGAATCGAAATTGCTTACTCTCCTAGAGGATATTTATTATCTCAGTCTAAATTTGCTTTTGACATTGTCTCCAGGTCTGGCATCATAAATGATAAGAGAGTTTATACCCCCGAGATTGCCAACACCAAGATGTGAATTGATGACTTAGAACTTCTCGAAAATCTTACTCCTTACAAACAGCTTATTGGAGCACTCTCTTACTTTTCAATTACTAGACCTACATAACACACGTACACAACTGTAATGAAATGAGCGAAAAATAAATACAAGCCAACGAAGGGCATATAAACACACAATACATCCACAAATCCACTTTAAAGATAACACAATAAGCCAACTAGGGCTTGCAATAAAATGTACAAAAGTATTCTTTATTGTCAAAAAGCTTAGTGAGAAGCATGAAAATAAATGGGGACATTATGTCCCTATTTATACACATAGAGGAAGCCTTGGGAGCTCCCACATAGACGTTGGGAGCTATCCAACGTCTTTATGGGTTAATTCCCATAGAGCCCCTAACACTAAACCTAAATTACATTCATTAAAAAAATAAAAACTATTTACCTAACCTAGATGCCTAATGAGTGGAGGAAGAGTACTTTGGTGCCTCTATATAAGAATAAGGGTGATATACAAGATTGCACAAACTATCGTGGTATAAAACTCATGAGTCATACTATGAAACTTTGGGAGAAGGTGATTGAGTATAGGTTGAGGAAGATTGTCATGATATCGGAGAATCAATTTGGTTTTATGCCTGGAAGATCAACTATGGAAGCTATACATCTTCTTAGACAACTTATTGAGAGAAATAGAGAGAGGAACAAAGATTTGCATATGGTTTTTATTGATTTGGAGAAGGCTTACGATAGAGTACCTAGGGACGTTCTCTGGTGGACAATGATGAAGAAAGATGTTTCTCTCAAGTACATTAGTATAATTAAAGATATGTATGAAGGAGTAGTAACCAATGTCCGCACTTGTGGAGGGGTGACAACCAATTTTCCTATAACGGTTGGGTTACATTAAGGATCTGCTTTAAGCCCTTTCCTATTTGCTATAGTGATGGATGAGCTTACGAGATCAATTCAAGAAAATGTGCCGTGGTGTATGTTGTTTGCTGATGATATTGTTTTGATTGATGAGTCTAGAGCTGGGGTTAATGCTCAGTTAGAATTATGGAGACAGACATTGGAAGCAAGAGGTTTTAAGTTGAGTAAAAGTAAGACAGAATACATGGAATGTCGATTTAGTAAGCAACGAAGTAGTGATGGGAGTGTAGTGAAGCTTGGTGAGCACGAAATACCGGTGGATGATTCTTTCAAATATTTGGGATCTATCATTCAAAAGTATGGAGAAATTGATGGAGATGTAAATCATAGGATAAAGGTTGGGTGGATGAAATGGAAGAGTGCAACTGGAGTGTTGTGTGATCGTAGAATGCCGTTGCGGTTGAAGGGAAAGTTTTATAGGACGACTATTAGGCCCGCTTTACTATATAGTACAGAATGTTGGGCTGCCAAGAGACATCATATTCAAAAAATGAGTGTAGCTGAAATGCGTATGCTGAGATGGATGTGTGGAAATACAATAAAAGATAAGATTCAGAACGAGGAGATACGTAAGAAGGTAGGCGTTGCACCCATTGAAAATAAGATGAGAGAGAATCGTTTACGGTGGTTTGGACATATTCGACGAAGGCCTAATGATGCTCCAGTTAGAAAGGTGGAGAAATGGGAAAATATATTAGTTAAAAGAGGTCGGGGTAGGCCTAGGAAGACATGGATGGAGGTGATAAGAAAGGATATGAATGCTTTGAACCTCACCGAGGACATGGCATTGGATAGAAATGAATGGAGGAGAAGGATTTATGTGGAAGACCCATAATGATTTTCTTTGTTGGTTCATATCGCCGACCCCAATTGTTTTGGGATGAAGGCGTAGTAGTTGTTGTTGTTGTTGTAGTTAGGTATAGTGAAATAACCAAAATGCCCCTGGTAGGCATTATATATATATATATATATATATATATATATATATATATATATATATATATATATATATATATATATATTCTTTTATATTTAAGAATATATATAAATACATATTAAATATTCATATTTTAACACCCCTCCTCAAACTTACGATGTATACACTGAAAGTTTGCTAAGTAAGAATATGAAACGAGGTGATGCAAGAGCTTTGGTGAAGAAGTTAGCAAGTTGATATTCAGAAGTAACATATGGAAGCTCGATGATTCCTTTCAAATATTCATCTCGTACATAATGACAATCTATTTCGATATGCTTGGTGCGCTAATAGATGGTGTAGTTGCCGGCAATGTAAATAGCACTTTTGTTGTCGCAACACATCTTCGAAGGTGTGAAGATGTTTATTCCTATATCTTTAAGAAGATTCCTTAGCCATATAAGTTTCATAGTTGTTGTAGTTATAGCCCTATATTCAACTTCAATAGATGACTGTAAAACTTTCTGTTACTTCTTGCACTGCCATGAAATTAGAGAATCCCCTAAAAAAACACAAAAATCAATAGTTGAGACTCTATCCTTTGGATTTCCTCCCTAATCAACATCAGTATAAGCAAGCAAATCTAAAGATGAGGATAAAAAAAGCCCTTTATTTATGGAATTCTTTATATATCTCACAATCCGCAACGTAGCACTCATGTGTACGGTTGTTAGAGCATGCTAAAATTGACTTGCAGAGTGAACAACATGAGCTATATCTGATCTGGTGATGGTTAAATAGGTAAGTGAGCCAATTAATTGTCTATATAGAGTAGGATCATCCATAAGTGTCTTATCTTCAAGTCTTAGCTTTGCATTGACAACTTCAGGCGTCTCCACTTTTTTGTCATCTGCAATACCAGACTTAACACAAATATCAGTAAAAATATTCATATGAGAAAGAATATACCCCATGTGAGAGTAGGTGACTTCAATACCTAAAAAATACTTTAAAAAATCCAAAGTCAGACATATCAAAATTTTCTTTTAAAATATTTTTAATTTCAATAACTCCTTGTTCATCATTCCCTGTTATTATCATGTCATCAACGTATAGCAAGAGAATGATAATATTGGTACCTGTACTTCTAACAAAAAAGAATAGTGTCATTTTAACAAGAATAAAATCCCAAATGAATCATAACACTATTAAATCTATCATACCAGGCTTTTAGGACATGTTTGAGACCATATAACGTTTTTCTTAATCTAAGATTTTTTTTTAGCAATACTAAAACCCAAATGGGGATCCATATAAACTTCTTCATTTAATTCTCCATTGAAAAATGCATTTTTGACATCGAGTTGATAGATAGGTCATTTTGTATGGAAGCTACGGCTATTAGGGTTCTAACAGTAGTCATCCTAGCTAAGGGGCAAAAGTTCATAGTCAATTTCGTGTTCTTGAGAATAGCTTTTGGCAACTAGCCTTGTTTTATATCTTTCTAGACTTCCATCACTCTTGGTTTTAACTTTGAACACACATCTACAACCTATGGTTTTCTTTCATAATGGTAAAGTAGTTATTTCCCATGTTTTGACTTCATAAGGGCATCTAATTCTATTTGCATAGCTTCTTTCCAATAAGAAAAGCTTTTAGCTTCATTATAATTAGATGGTTCATGATAAGAATGTAATGCTATTAAGCATGCTCTATAGTATAGGGACAAGGAGTTATAAGAGAAACTTATTAGGTTGATTGAATGGACAACTAGATCTTCTAAGGTTGGGTTCTTCTATAGAAGGATTATGGAAGTTTCTTTATCATTCTTTGGAGGGAGATCAAATAAAAAAGTATAGTCTACATCTTTTTCATTTCTTTGATTAAAGCCATTCTCATTTTCTAAGAAAGTCACATCTTTAGAAACATAAAGTTTGTTGTTGTTAAAATCAAAACATTTGTATTCCTTTTGATTTTCGCCATATCTAATGAAGACACATTCAATGGCTTTTGAGAATAATTTATCGCTCTTGTGTAGGAGTACAAAACATTTACAACCAAAAAACCGTATCTTTTAAAGTCGGGTGTTATTTTAAATAACTTTTCACAAGGAGAAATATTTTGTAATGATGATGATGACATTCGATTTATTAAATATGTTGAAGTCAACACGGCTTCAACCGAAAAGGATTTTGGAATATTCTTAGAAATAAGAAGGGTTCTAGCGGTTTCCATAATATGTCTATGTTTTCATTACGCTAGCCCATTTTGTTGGGAAAGAGTTCTAAGACAAGATCTTTGGTAGCAAATTTCATTTTGTTTTAAGTAGTTTTGAAATTCTTTTGATAAATATTCTCCACCCAAATTAGATCTAAGTGTGACAATGTTACTTTGAAATTGATTTTGACTATCAAATGAAATTCTTTAAAGAAAGAAAATACATCAGATTTTAAATTGAGAAAGTAGAACACATACATATCTAGTAAAGTCATCTATAAATGTCACATAATATGAATAACCTTCTTTCGATATAACCGAAGAAGGACCCTAAATATCCGAGTGCACTAACTCAAAAGGTCTTTTAGAGATGAAAGTTCTATTTGGAAACGGGATGGATTTCATTTTGCCAAGTATACAATCTTTGCACACCATATCGTTTTCTTTACAATTTTTTTTCTTAAAAGGAAAAAGATACATTTTTTAATAACTTGGGTGTCCAAGTCTTTTATGTCAAGTTTCAATATCATTATTTTGAACATAATTACAAAAAGGTTTTGGTGGAAGAAATAAAGAGTCCATGAAATAGACATCTCCCCTCCTATGGCCTTGCCCAATCTTTTTTTCGGATCAGAGATCCTTTACAAAACAGCTTTTAGATGAAAAGGAGATTTCGGATCCATGGTCGGTAATTTGAGAAACGGAAAAAAGATTTAAATTCAACTTATGAACAATCCTAATTTTTTGAACAAAAAAATTTGAGATTCTAAATTTTCAATACTTTTAATTTTTAAAGGCGTTCCATCGCCGGTGGAAACACAAGACAAATTTGGGTTAGTGCATATATTGGATAAAGTAATCTTATGTGGAGTCATATGAAAGGCAGCTCCTGAGTCAAGAATCCATAAACACTCACCAGGATATGAAGAGGAGGCAATGGCGGCATCGGATGTAGAGAATGAAGATTTGAGTATTTGTTGAAGCGCCATAATTAATTGACAAAGTGTGTCCTTTAGCTCTCCACTTTTGCCTTCTTCCTCTTTCTTTGGTGTGGATTCTTTTAAGAAAGCCACCTTGTTTCTAAGCTTTGGACAAAGAGGTCTAATGTGACCCGATTCATTACAAAAGTAACAAATAGGCTTTTTTTATCCTCCATAGTGGTTGTTCTTGTTAAAAATGTAATTTTTATGTATGTATATATATTAGTATATATATAAAGATACGTATACATATATATTATATATATGTATACATATTTCACTATATATACTAATATGTATATTTATTTATTTTGATCATAATACCCGAAAAGGGTATATTTGTATTTTCCCATTTTACGCATATTCCACTTAGGAATATGATTGTATTCTTTTTTTTATCTTTTTCCTTTTTTCTTTATTTTTATTCTTTTTTGTGGTTTGTGTCACCTTGGAAGGCTCCCCAAAAGAGTCGTTGGGGGGCTCCCAACAACTCCTTTGGGAGCCCCCAAGGTGGCTCCCCTTTGTGTGTATATATAGGGGTGTTCCCCCTTGTAAATGTAAGGCTTGAGTGTCTCAAGCTCCTTTTCTTTCATTCAATATATTCTCGTTACATGCATTTGTGCATGTTTGCATCATTTTACGCCTTTGTGCATATTTGTTCAAGTGTTGTTTGAGTGCCTTTGTGCACATCTTTTGTGAAGTATTAGTGCTTGTATGTGTATTGTCTCTTCGTAGACATTTTCACATGGTATCAAAGCTTGGTTTGAAGAAGGAAGGACATGTGGTTGAGTGTCTCGAAAAGTGTGCCTTAAGTTTTTTGTGATTGACATGGAGACTTATCTTCATCCAATATTTTAGAAGTCTCCTACAACAAGTAAGATCTAAAATCTTATTACGGTACGTGATTTTTTCTCTATTCTCTTCTCACTAATGGGTGAAAAAGACTCATTTCTCTCTTGGCTTCAAGTTGAATGCTCAAACTATCATGTTTGAGCCGGGAACATGGAAGCTCACATAAAAAGTAAAGGTCTTTGGGGATACGTTATTGGTTCTATACCGGAACCCGAACCCGAACCAAAGATTACTTTGGTAGAGAAAGGTGAAATTAAAATCCTCGAAGGAGAAGAAAGAAATAGAGCCCTTGAAGAATACACCAAGAGACATGAAGAATGGGAAATGAAAAATTTCAAGATTCTTTCTTGGATTTTTTCATCTGTTGAAACTAAGATCAATGCCAATATCATTAAATTCAAGAAAGCATCGGAAGCTTGGCATTATCTTGAGAAAATGTACACGTCAAGAGACTTGTCTCACAAGTACTATCTCCAAAAAAGGGCTTTGACCCTTCAACAAAATTAAATGTCTATAAGGGAATATTTTGCGAAATTATCATCCATATAGGATGAACTCGCTATGCTTGAGCCTAAATGATGTGGAGAAGCCATTGAGCTTAGGTACAAACAATTGGAAGAGGACCATTTTTTCAATTTTTTGAATGGGCTTAGACCCGAGTTCGAGCGAATTCGGTCTGCTCTTCTCTCCTCTTTTGTTTCCCCCTCGCTTGAAGATGTTATTACAAAGCTAAGTGGGGAGGAAACGCGTATAAATACTAGCAAAAACAATCTGAGTGTTCTTGCAACTTCAACTAATGAAGAAAGTGATGTCGTTAATGTTGTTTCAAGACCGGGGAACAATGTTCGAACTTATAAGCCTCCTCACTTCAAAAATCAAAATCAAGGATCAAGTGGTCAAGGAGGAAGAAAGTATTAAGTATCGTGAAATGAACTGGACCAGTTTGGGTCTGATCAAGACCCAAACTGGGATTGCGTGATTGACGTGCCTACTAGGGCACATTTGTAATATCGTGTTTTTTGTAGGACAGTCATGTCTATAATCAAGTTTCCTTGTAACCTAATACATAAATACAAAGAATCAGGTCACGTATGCATCAAGAAAAAAAAACGTGAACCCGTGCAGCAAAAACCGACTGAGCGTCTCCTCTTTCTTCTACCTTTTCTTCTCACTTTTTCTCCTTTTGCAGATCAGATTTGGTGAAAACTCAAGTTCTAACAAGGTATCAGAGCAAGGTTGGACCTAAGGCTCGGTATTGCTTACAAAAGGTATGACCATAGAAAATATCTTATTTCGGTCAAGAAATTGTTCTTTCCCCTCTTCCGCAATCTGTGTTATCGTATTTACTCTCAAAAAGTACGATCTCTTCTTCTCATCCAGATCCTTTCTTGAAAGCACTCTCGTGTTTTCATCTAAAACACGTCTTTTCCTCTTAAAAGTCTGTTATCTACTGCATTCTTACCTTGAAACCCTTTCTTCAAACTCGTGATTTCTTTTTCCTTTTTTCTCTAGAATCTGTTTTCTCATTCCTTAGTTTGAAAATTGGTCGTTGATTAATTTGAAAACACGATTAATCAACATTTCTCGAATCGCTGCTATATTTCAAGCAAAAACTCGCGATTTCTTTTTCTTCTTTCTCTTGAATCTGTTTTCTTATTTCTTTATCTAAATATTCATCGTTGATTAATCTGAAAACATGATTAATCAACGTGATCTGACATTTGTTCACGTGATCGGATAACTTGAATATTCACAACATTGATTAATCATGCTTTGGCTTGATTCATGAATATTGAATTGATAACTTGAATACTCACGTGATCTGATATCTATTCAAAAAAAAAGGACAGCAAATCTGAATTCTGGACTGAATTTAGACAGTCATATTATCTTAAAGTTTAAGTAGTCATTCGATTGCTTCCTTCTTAGAGTGTTTTCCATTTTATATTCTCGTATCTCATAATCATGGATTCTTCTCCAACCCAGTCCGGTTTGTCATCAAACTTCCTTAGCCAACTTGTCTCTGAAAAATTAAATAATTCCAATTTCCTGACTTGGAAGAGACAGATAGTTCCTTTTATCAGGAGTCAAGAACTCTTTGGTCATCTGGATGGATCAATTTCAGTCTCATCAGAGTTCATCGCAAAGGAGGAAACAAACGTTCATGGGGTTGCATCTACCAAGCTTGTTCGCAACTCGGATTATGTCTCTTGGATGAGAAAAGATCAAGCATTAATTGCCTACATCACATCTACCTTGTCTCAGAAAGTACTGGTTGCTATTCCCGGCGACTGCACAACGATGGAATTGTGGAACAGGTTGACACAAACATACTCTCAGAAATTTGAAGCCATGGTTTTATTCCTCAAGCGTGAATTCCAACTTCTCAGAAAGGGCAGTCTATCTATCATGGATTATTTGAATAAGATGAAGACTATTACAGATCAACTAACCATTATTGGATGTGAAATGCCGGACAATGATAAAGTGCAACAGACATTAGATGGTTTGGGCCCAGATTATCATGTATTGGTGACATCATTGTTGTGCTTGCCCATGCTTCCCACATTTGAGGACCTCCGGGCAAAACTTCTACAATACGAAATGTCGTTGAAAGGCATTGCTGAAGATTCTGGTGCTCAATCTGATTCTCAAGATGTTTTAGCTATTGGGTTCTCATTCGGTCGTGGTCGTGGAGGAAATAGCTTCAGAGGAGGAAGAGGTCATGGTAGATTTGCAGGTCCAGGTTTACTTCCCACACCCAATATGTCATTCAACTCCAATGCGAAGAACCAAAATCAAAGAGTTGTCCTGACATGTTACTTGTGCAATAAAAAGGGGCATATTAAGGCAAATTGCTGGTTTAATCCTCAAAATAAAGGAAAGTTGCAAAACACTGAGAGCAAGAATACAGATAATATTACCAAAACTGATGGGGAGACAACACAACTTTTGTTGGCAGCATTGTCTGGGTTGCACTTGAAGCAGAATGATCAAGGATTATGGTATGTGCAACGACCCATGTTACGGGGGATATTGGTAAGCTCTCGAACTTGGTTTCTTTAGCAAAAATAGTATTGTTACTAGACATGGATCTCAGCATCATATTTCTCACATTGGTAATGCAATCATTCATTGGTCAAAATCATCTCTCAATTTGTCAAATGTCATGCATGCTCCTAACATAAAAAAGAACATTATTTTTGTGTCCAAACTTGTTGATAATACACATTCTTATGTTGAATTTACTCCCTCTTCGGTGTATGTCAAGGATCTTCAAACGAGGGAGACATTCGCTGAAAGGGAGCGAAAAGGAAATATGTACATCTTCAAGGAAGATCCATTTGCGAATACTAATTCCGTCTTGAAGCCCTTATTGAAGTCTAAGTCTTTTCAGTCTGAGTCATCTATGTGAGGTCCTGGGTCTGTTTTTAGTTTTTCTAAATGTAATAAGCCAAGTCTTTGGCATGATCGTCTTGGTCATTGCATTATTCTTTTCTTGAGAAACTTGTATCAAACAAATTAATCCATAAATCAAGTTTTACTCTTAAGGAAAATAATAAAAAGTACTCCAGTTGTCAAATGCGTAAGTCATGTACTTCCTTTTGATTTTATAAATAAAAGAGGTTCAAGACCTTTTGAAATTGTTTATTCAGATGTTTGGGGCCCTGCGCCTATCTGTTCTTCTTCCGGCAACAGATATCACCTCATCTTTATTGACAGTTATCCTCGTTATACTTGGATATTCTTTATGAAGCATAAGTCTGAAACTTTTCACATATTTCGCAACTTTCATGCCTTCGTTCGAAACCATTTCTCTATCAATATTCTGCATTTTCATTGTGATGGAGGTGGTGAGTATACATCAAAGGATTTTACAGATTTTCTCCAAAGTAATGGAATAAAGTGTAGAGTGTCGTGTCCACCTACGCACAACAAAATGGGATTGCTGAGAGAAAGCATCGGCATATTGTTGAAATAGCTATGAGCATGATGCATGACAGTAATCTTCCCATTAGTCTGTGGACAGAAGCATTCCATTCAGCAGTCTATATTATAAATTGGTTGCCTATGACAGTTTTACAAAATAGTTCACCATACTTTTCTCTTTTCGGCATTCAACCTGATTATGATGCTCTGCGTGTGTTTGGATGCACTTGCTATGTTCATATTGATGATTCTCTCATGAATAAATTCCAACCAAAGGCTTCCAAGTGCAGATTCGTGGGATATGCTGATGATTACAAAGGTTATCGGTGTTATGACCCTATGACTAAACATGTTAAAATTTTCAGGAATATTGTGTTTGATGAGAATAATCTTGGAGATGCATCGTTTAATACCTGTCAAAGAATTTCCAGAGAAGAGGTTTATCATTCATGGATGAGTGCAGAATTATTTACAGATGTAGTCTTAAGTCAAAGGTTTAAGATGAAAGACTTAGGAGATTTGCGTTATTTCCTTGGAGTCGGGGTAGACAGGAAGGATGGTTGCCTCATATTGACACAACATAAATACACACTAGATTTATTGAAGAAATTTGGTATACAAGATTGCAAACCTTTGTCTACATCAGAGTTACCGGAAGCGCCTATGCTTGAGGGGAAGCGCGCTTCCCCAATACGCGCTTCGGAAGCGCGAAACGTGATGCTTCCGAAATGCACGGGGAAGCGCACTTAAGTATTAGGAAGCGCGTACCCCTTTAATGGGGTACGAGTGAACTTTATTACTATTTTGCCCTTTTTTTAAAAAAGAAAGAGTTTTTTTATTAAGGGCAAAATAGGAATTTTAAAAAAGTCACGGAAAAAAAACTTAAAAGAGGCTTTAGGGTTTTTTTTCATGCCTCTTCTGAGTCTCTCTCTTCCTCCCTCCCTCTCAGGATTTTGGCCACCGACCGGCGACCTTCAAAACTTCCGGCGACCTTTTCCGACGTCCGGCGACCTCCACCGACCGACAATGGGGATATTCAGGTACGCGTATCCATTTCCCCTCCATCTCTTCTCTCATCTCTTCTCTCCATCTCCCACGACTCTGATATTTCCCCCTCCCCCCTTATGTTCAGTTACGTTCTCCTCTCACTCTCTCCATCTCTTCTCTCACGCTCATCGCACGACTGCAACCCCTTCACAAGCCAAGTATGGCGACTCTCGTTCAGACTCTTCAGAGTTTTTTTTTTCTTTTGTTTTTTTTAAGGCAAGTTGGGGTTAGGCAGAGTTGCAGACCCTAACCATCTCTTAAGCCCCACGAGGCAGAGAGATTCCAACTTTCAGCTTGGCACAGGACCCGTTTACCACACGGGATACCACCTCGGTGGTAAGCCCTTAGAGTTTTTATGCTGCCAGGGTACCATTTTTATAAAATTTTCTATTACAAGGGGACATGATATGGGATTAAGTTGGAGTATCCCTGTGACATGTTGTAGCAACAGGTACTGCATATGGGTATCACGCCATCAGCACATGAGTTTTTGTTGTATTATGAAAATCGTGCTACATTACATCTCCATCATTCTAATATAGCATGGAAAGAACAAGCACATTGAAATTTTCTGTATTAATTCTTGAAGAGTGAAAAGTTGTGCATCGGTAAATGAATAGTATGGCTAAATTACATGGTGTTAGCATGGTAAAGTTTGTTCATGGTAATATCCTGAGTCAGGATTTGCATATTTCATGTCATATGTGGAATAGCCATCTTTAATCAATCTTTTGCTTCTTAATTTTCCTCAAATTGACATATTCATGTAGAGTATTGGTGTAATTATGTATTAGGAATAAGGGTTAATGCAGTATTTTTTTTATCATTCTTGTGAGTTTTAACTTTTAAGTCGTTTTGACGAATGCTTGAATCCTGATCAGATTGACTAGATCACCGCTATTATTCTTTTATTGTTCGATATATATGGATTATTGATTTATTGTTTTCAATTTCAACATGTTCTGCCTCCACAAGTTGTCTTATGGTTTCATTATGGTGTTTAATCTTGCAGACTTCCATTCTATCCTTGATCTCTTGAAGTGACTTTGCTTTATGTGAATTCTGAACTTACATGTTAATCAAGTGCTTAATCAAGTGCACCAAGCATGATAAAAGAAACAAAAGAGATACTTATAAGTATAAATTAATATATAAAAATTATATTATAGGAAAATTCTTGAATTCATATTATAAAAATATATAAGTTATAATATAAAAACATATTATAAAAGTGTATACCAAGCATGATTGAGCTTATCATCCCTATTAAGTATAAATTCTTTGATGTACCAAGCATGGGCACACCCAGGCTCGACTCATTTACTCTATCAGAAGAGTGGGGCAACTAGTATGTTGCAGCTAGTTGTTTGAAATTTTAAATAAATATCATTATTACTAGAAACAGTCGACCAATATGAATTTTGTTTTTCTTCGTTGTTATGTTATCTTTCTTTAATATTTTTTCATAAATGCAAACTTTTGAAAGATTTTTTTTTTAAATTTTGTCTGCTTTATCATAGTATATTATAGAATCATAGATCTTTCACCTCCTTAAATGATGTTTATTTATTTGTTTTAGTAATTGGTAAATTATGAGTAATGATTTGTGTTCTTCACTCTCCATCCTTTGTTGTTAATGATAGCCTTTTTAAAGTGTTTTAGGCTAATTCTTATATTTTTATGATGCAGGTATATTTGCATGTTCTTTGCTTCATTAATGACCATCCCAAGCTATGATCACGATAATTATGATGACAATGATGATTCTTTGTACAATTTGGAGCATGAATCATCTAGTGGTGTTGGGAAGGGCAAGAGGTCTTTTGCTTGTCCATATCAGTTTGAGGACAGAAACGAAAATTGTTTTAATGAGGAAGATGAAGAAGAATATGACTTGGATGACTACTATTCTGAAGATGATCAAGATGATGAACCACCTAGCATGCATAAAACAATAGTGCTATGGCGCCATGTATTGAAACAGAAGAAGAGTACGCAAGGAAAGCAAGGTAGAACCCAGGTTTTTATGTGCAGGCACTGCAAAAATATTTATCATGGGTCATATACTCGAGTTTTTGCACATCTTATGGGATCTCCAAAGGGACAAAGTGTTGGGATTGCCTTTTGTCCTGTAGTTGCAAAAAATGCAGAATTGGCAAAAAAAATTAAGAGGCAAGTTCGACGAGTGGAGGTTTCATCAAGTGCATTTGAGTTGAGGAGATCAAGAATTGATAATCCGAAGAAGCCTATTAGTATGACTACATCATCTAGTGGAAGCCGAAAAACAGTTGATATTCGTGATACCTTTAAAAAGGTAGAAAGAGATGATGTAGATCATAAAATTATCAGATTTTTGTGTGCAAATGGCATACCTTTTAATGTGCTTCGATCACTATATTGGGAAAAGATGATATCTGCAGTTAGTAAAGTGCCTGGATATAAACCCCCATCATATGAAAAAGCGCGAACAACGTTGCTTGACAGTGAGAAAGAGTGTGTTCACAGAGAGTTAAATGAATTTCGAGAAAAGTTTGAGGAATTTGGAGTTTCCATTGTCTCAGACGGTTGGACAAATATCAAGAACAAACACTTGATAAATATATTTGCATCAAACTGTTTTGGCTCGATGTTCTTATATGCAAACGATTTTTCTAATGTACAACAGTCAGCTGCAAACATTGCCGAGTTTTTTAAGACAGGATTTAAACTTGTGGGGCCTTCTAATGTAGTGCAAGTGATTACAGACAATGCAGCAAATTGCAAGTTAGCAGGTGAAGAATTAAAACAAACGTATAAGTATATTTTTTGGTCACCTTGTGTTGTGCATACACTTAATTTGATCTTCAAGGATTTGGCACATGAGTTTCATTGGTTAGGAGAAACATATTTGCAGAGTAAAGAAATTGTGAAGTATATTACAAATCGTTCAAAAGCACTAGCAATCTTTAGAAGCAATGAAAAATTAGAGTTAATAAAGATTGCAAAAACAAGGTTTGCTTCACATTATACTACTTTGAAGCGCTTGCTTGATGTGAGGGAGAGCTTGAGGCTCACAGTAATTTCAGATAGATGGAGCGAATGGAAGCAATCATGCACAGATGAAACTATGAAAAAAAGGGTTGTTACAACAGAAACAACTGTTCTTGATGAAGAATATTGGGATTCTATTCGTTTAGCATTATTGATTACAAAACCATCTATAAGATGATTAAATTTTGTGATCAGGAAGGCCCTATAATTGGTGAAGTGTATGAAGGCATGGACAACATGTTGGGGAAAATCAAAGACAATCTAAAAGGACAACCAGATTTGTATGAAAAGATTCATAAGATTGTCTCAAATAGATGGGATAGAATGAATGTGCATCTCCACAGTCTAGCCCATATGCTTAGTCCAAAATATTACGAGTCAGAGTATCTCAAGATCCCAGCAGCAGGAAGAGTCAAACGAGTTTCTCCTGGTAAACATTTTATTCTATCTATTTAATAAAGTTTAATAATTTAATTATTTTTTTATTTCATTTGCATTTTCTTGTTATAGTTACTAAATATTCTTTTTTTGCAGAAAAGGATAATGATATCTTAGATGGTGTAATGCTCGCGCTTGAAGTGATATCTGCTGGAAATGAAGAGCTCTCTACACTTTATAGGTCACAACTTGTGGCTTTTACATCAAGAAGTGGAAGATTTAGCCGAAATGCAACAAGAATAAATGCATTGAATCCTACAATGCCGGTGCTTAATTGGTGGTGTTTTTATGGAGGTGGTGCACCTGAGTTGAGAGAAAGAGTGTGGAGAACCTATAGTTATATTCATAATGTTAAAAAAAATAGGCTCAATGAAGATCGTGTTGATACCTTGGTGTATATTCATTTCAATCTCCGATTGATTGACGGGTATGATTAAATCATGTTGTACTTTTGTTTTGGTATTTTTTTTCTCTTTTTCTATCATTGATTATTTATTACCATTCATATTTTATATTCTTGTTATAAAAATGTGCAATAATCGCTACAAAAAAAGACCTAGTCGAAAATGAGATATCAATCAAGAACTTCTTATTATAGAAGAAAATACGTTGATATTAGAGAACATGCGTTGGAGAGATTTGGATGATAGTGCACAACAATAAAGCACTATTTCCAAATCCAAACATAAAGATGCACAACCAAAAGCTCCATTACCTCCAATAATCATACGTACAAATGAAGTTGAAGAGGATACAAATCAATCCAACAGAGCTAGTAGAGTTGCAGATATACAAGAGCGACCATCAGTTCCTCATGGTCGGATTAATCGTTTCTTTAGCCGGAGACCTAAGCAAGGTACGTTGATATTGTGTTTTTTATATTTTAAATTATGGTTTTTGAACATTTTTATTTTTTAACGTATTCATTATAGGAAATGAAGGAAGGAGCAGAAGACATGGTCGTGGAGGACAAGAAGCACGTGATGATGCAGAAAGTTCGCGATCTATTGCTGACTTGAAGGGGAAGAGAAAGATGACAGATTAATGAACTCTTGAATTATTATTTTTTTTTTTTTGATGATGTAGTTGGAGTAGTCCAACTTAAAAACTTTTATGTTACTTTTTTGTCATGGTCTTGTAATCTTTTTTTGGTATACTTTTATTTTGAATCTTGCATGATGAAGTGAAGTAGTGGATTATGTTAATTTTAAGTTTAGAGTTTAGAACTTTGTAGCTTATAATTTATAATTTAGAAATTTATAGCTTAAAAATTTAACCATATCTCTATGTAATCTTTGAGTTTATTGATTTCTCATTTTCTATGTTGTAGAGATGACAAGATTTACAACATCAAATAACAAGTCATTTGATTCTTTCGTTGAAAAAGGTACGTTTTTTAATCAAATTTATTTGTTTTCTTAATGCATTATTTAGTGTTTGCATGCATTTGTTAAATGGTTGCAACAAGAAGGTGAATTATGATCATCTCTTGATGTATGATTTTTTAAATGCTTGACAGTTGCAATATGATGCATTTGTTAGATAATTACAACTTATATATTATTTATTGTCTATATACATGTTTTATTTTGTCAATGATGACATAAATTTTAGTTTTTGATAAAATAAAAATATATAATTACATTTTCGCTTCCCTTTCGATTCTTATTCGCTTCCCTTTCGCTTATCACTAGAATCCTATGTCGCTTCTTAGGTCGCTTCTGGTTCCCTCCCTAGGTCGCTTCCGAGACGCTTCTTTGTTCGCTCCTAAGTCGTCCTGCGCTTCCCGCTTCCTAAAATTTTAGAAGTGTCTCGCTTCCCGCTTCTTGTATCGCTTCTCGTTCCCGCTTCCTCGACTGACAACTCTGGTCTACACCGAGTGTCTTACACCAAAAGCTTAGTTCACGGGATGAAGATTTGTACTCAGATCCTACAAGATATCGAAGTGTAATCGGTATGCTTCAATATCTTACCTTTACTCGTCCTAACATTGTTTATTCTGTCAATCAAGTGTCGCTGTTCATGCATGAACCAAGAACAGGACACATGGATGTTGTCAAGAGAGTGTTGAGGTATTTAAAATGTACCATCAGAGATGGGTTGGTATATAAGAAAAGTTGGAAAGGAAGGGACATGCATGATGTCACGGTCTACAGTGATGCAAACTGGGTAGGAGATCCTGATGAAAGGAGGTTGGTTTCTGGGTATTGCATCTTTTTTGGGGAAAACCTGGTATCCTGGAGCAGTAGAAAACAAAAGGCAATAGCTAGATCAAGTACTGAAGTTAAATATCGATCAATGACTGTTGCAACTGCTGAAGCTACTTGGATAAGGCACTTGTTGAATGAATTGGAGGAACGGATCTTGAAATCTATCTTATTGTGTGATAATCAAAGTGCCATTAAAATAACTTTTAATCCTATTTTCCACAGTAAGACAAAACATATTGAGATAGATCAACACTTCATTCGACAGAAGGTTGAAGACAAAGAGATTGAACCTCATTTCATACTTACGGAAGACCAAGTGGCAGATTTATTCACAAAGGGTTTGACAAAAAACAGATTCTGGTTCTTGAAGAACAAGTTGTCCATGGTACTAGACCATGCACAACTTGAGAGAGGGTATTAAGTATCGTGAAATGGACTGGACCAGTTTGGGTCTGATCCAGACCTAAACTGGGATTGCGTGATTGACATGCCTACTAGGGCATGTTTGTAATATCGTGTTTGTTGTAGGACAATCATGTCCATAATCAAGTTTCCTTGTAACCTAATACATAAATACAAAGAATCAGGTCACGTATGCATCAAGAAAAAAAACGTGAACCTGTGCAGCAAAAACCGACTCAGCGTCTCCTCTTTCTTCTACCTTTTTTCTCCTTTTGCAGATCAGATTTGGTGAAAACTCAAGTTCTAACATAAAGGACTACAACAAAATTGTGTGCCATTTTTGTAAGGAACCAGGGCACATCAAACCTGTTTGCCTTAAATGGAAGAAATTGTTTGTCATGGCCACCACATCTCAAAAGGGAGAAAATGTGACTCCCTCAAATGGAGCTCTTTCTCTACATCAGATCATGGAAGTGCTTCAACCACTTCTTAAGGGAGTTGTTTCTGGAGCAGCTACATCTACTTATTCTTCTCCCTGGTAAGACCTCTTGGCTCTTAGATTCGGGTGCCTCTTTTCATATGTCCCCCAACATATGTTCTTTATCCTATTTTTTAAAGATTTCATCGCATCTTTTGTTTCAACTGCCGATGGCACTTCTCTTGAAATTAAAGGAACTGAAAATTTTAAAGAAAAATATTTTTTTATTCCTAAAATTAGATTTATTTCAAAACTGAATTTAAACTTGTTTTCTATCTCTCAACTCTCGGACCATGGATGTGATATAAAATTCTCATCCGATAAGTGTTGGATACAGGATTGTCGGTCCCGAAAATTTATTGGGGAAGGCTCTAGAAAAGGAAATCTTTACTACGTGGACTTTCTTCAAATTCCAAAAGACTTTTTGTAATGTACTGCATCACAAAGACATTAATGTATGGCACAAAAGACTTTGCCACCCAATGTCAAAAAAAAATTGTATCTTCAGTTTGCCAAACATTTATGTAAAGAAATTTTTGTTTGTAATGATTGCACACTAGAAAAAATGAGAAGTTTGTCATATTATCAAAGATTCATATTTACTACAAAACCTTTTGAACTTGTTCATTCGGATGTTTAGGGACCGACACCCATTATTTCAAAAGGAGGGTGATTTCTCTAGATTTACTTGGATATATTTCCTCAAATATAAACACGAGGTTTTTGCAACATTTAAATCTTATCATATGATGATTAAGAATCAATTTGACGAAAATTTAAAAATTCTTAGAACCAATTCCGAGAGAGAATATCTTTCAAATGATTTTAAAAGTTATCTTGAGAAATATGGGATAATTCATCAAAAATCTTGTCCCAAAACACCTCAACAAAATGGTTTGGCTAAAAGGAAACATAGGCACATTATTGAGACAACCAGAACCCTGTTCATTTCCCGAAACATCCCTAAAAGATTTTGGGCCGAAGCCGCCCTTGCATCTGTCTATCTTATCAACCGTCTTCCATCCAAAAATTTGGATAAAATTTCACCATTTGAAATTTTGTATAAAAGATATCCTGACTATAATAGGTTAAGGGTTTTTGGGTGCAAATGCTTAATTTTGACAAATAAAAATGATAAACTTTCTCCTAAAGTCATTTCATGTGCCTTTCTTGGGTATTTCGAGACTCAAAAAAGATTTTGGTGCTATGATATCAAGAATGATAAATTATGTGTCTAGAAATGTAAGCTTTCTAGAAAATGTTAGTGGGTTTGAAAAAACTGAATCTCACGAGGAAAATATGGATTATTCCTTCTTATTTGATCTATTGTCAAAAGATGATGACATCAGTGATGAGGAATTTACACCAAGTGAAAATGAAGTAGAAGAGAATGGCAATCATCCTCAGCTTTTATCTATCATGAGATTGTTGATAGATCTTCTAGGGAACCTGTTGTATACAGACATAGAGACCAAAGCAATTTTAAAAGTGCTATAGAAAAATATAGTGAGCCTAGTGAAACAATCACTTTGGGTGAAAGTTCTCAAAGAACTGAGAGAAGTAGGAGACCTCGTTCTAGATTCATATATCATGACTCCTTTTCTCCCAAACATAGAACGTGCCTTAGTGTCATACACTCATACGTTGAGCCCAAAAATTTTGAAGAAGCCAAAAAGATGAATGAATGGGTAGAAGCCATGGAAAATGAACTAAGGGCTCTTAGGAAAGCTAGAACATGGGAGTTTCAAGATCTTCCTAAAGGAAAGAAAAGTATAGGATGTAGGTAGGTTTTTAAAGTCAAAACCAAAAGTGATGAAACTCTTAAGAGATATAAGGGGCGTCTAGTTGCTAAGGGATATGGACAAAAATATGGGGTAGACTATGATGAAACGTTTGCCCCCGTTGCTCGAATGGTTACAGATAGATGCCTTATTACCATCGCATCAATTAAAAAATTGACGTTAAAAATGCTTTCTTAAATGGAGATTTAAATGAAGAAGTGATTGTTGCTCCTGGAATGGATTGCCCTAATGGAAAAGTTCTTCGTTTACGAAAAGCTTTTTATGGTCTAAAGCAAGCTCCCAAAGTGTGGTATGACCGATTTAACAGTTTAATGATGGAAAATGGATTTGTCTCATGCTATTCTGACACTGCCTTATTTGTAAAGAAATTTGATGCAAGAATTGTTATCTTGTTGCTATATGTTGATGACATGTTAATTACAGGTGATGATATCAAGGGAATTAAAAAAATTAAGTTTGCGCTAACTGAAAATTTTAAGATGTCAGACTTAGGTTTTCTGACATACTTTCTGGGCATTGAAGTTGCTTTCTCTTATAGAGGATATTTTTTATCCCAAACGAAGCTTGCTTGCGAGATAATTGACAGGTCAGGCATTACTAATGACAAAATTTATGAAACACCCGAAGTTGTTGGATCCAAGATGAGGATCGATGATGGGATTATTTTGGATAATCCTACTCCTTACAGACAGTTGGTTGGGTCATTAATGTATTTTAGCATCACTAGGCCTGATATATCTCATGCGGTTCACATTGCAAGTCAATTCCAACATGCCCCTACATCGGTTCACATGAGTGCAATTCTTTGAATTATCAGATATATAAAGGGAACAGCAAATAAGGGAGTATTTCTTTCTTCATCCTCTGAATTAAATTTAATTGCGTATATTGACTCTGATTGGGGAGGTGACCCTAATAATCGTCACTCCACCACTGGTTTCTGTATCTTTTTAGGTGAATTGTTGGTCTCTTGGAGGTGTCCTCCACCGAAGATGAGTATAGAGCTATGGCATCCACAACCATGGAAATAATATAGATTCGGCGTCTGCTAGAAGATATGGGAGTTCATATTCTAGAACCGACAAAGTTATGTTGTGACAATAAGAGTGCGATATACATTACCAAAAATCATACCTTCCATGAGCGCACGAAGCACATAGAGATGGACTGCCATTATGTTCGGGAAGAATATTTTAAAAAAATCACCGATCTTCCATATGTGACATTGGAATATCAACTAGCAGACTTCTTCACTAAGGCGCTTTGCTCCCCTCGGTTTCATTTTCTTTTGGGCAAACTTACGGTTATCGCACCGTAAGTTTGAGGGGGGTGTTAAAAATGTAATTTTTATGTACGTATATATATTAGTATATATATATATATAAAGATAAGTATGCATATATATTATATATATACTATGTCACAGGGATTCGGCTAGCAGGGTGCCGCACCCGCATCGATGCGAATCGACGCAGGTGCGAGTGTGGTCAACCCGACCCTGGGTGTGTTGACCACACCCAAGGTCATTTTGGTCCATTTTTTGGACTTTTTAAAAAAAAAATTGCCCTATGAAATGGGCTGCGGAAATTTAAAAAAAAATCTTAGGGGGGGGGGGGCAGCGGGACCTGCGCCGAGGGGAACCCCCCTTCTCTCTCTCTCTCTCTCTCTCTCTCTCTCTCTCTCTATATATATATATATATATATATATATATATATATATTTATTTATTTATTTTTACATTTTTGCCCCTACCGCACCCCCACACCCAAGGTTTTTGAAAGTGTCACACCCCCGCACCCATGTGACATAGTATATATACTATGTCACATGGGTGCGGGTGTGGGTGCGGATGCGGATGCGGCACTTTAAAAAAACTTGGGTGCGGGGGTGCGGGGGTGCGGGAAGTATATATATATATATATATATATATATATATATATATATATATATATATATATATATAATTTTTAATAGTTTTAAGTTAACACTTTGTATTTGTGTGCATTTATGTATATGTATATATATATAGATAGATAGATAAAAATGAACTTGATTAGGGTTAACTGAATCTACTTTTGGATAGAAATGGACCTTAGTGTGGTTGACTTCACCTAACATAAATGAAGTTGTGTCCAAGTGTCGCACCCGCCTGGGTGCGACACGGGTGCGGTGCCCTGTTAGAAGAGTTTGTGTGACATAGTATATATGTATACATTATATATATATATATATATATATTGATCATAATACCCGAAAAGGGTATTTCTGTATTTTCCCATTTTACGCATATTCCACTTAGAAATATGATTGTATTCTTTTTTTTTCTTTTTTCCTTTTTTCTATTCTTTTTTGTGGTTTTCGTGCCACCTTGGAAGGCTCCCCAAAAGAGTCATTGGGGAGCCCCCAACGGTCACAAATGTGATCGTTGGGGGCTTCCAACGACTCCTTTGGGAGCCCCCAAGGTGGCTCCCCTTTGTGTGTATATATATATAGGGGTGTTCCCCCTTGTAAATGTAAGGCTTCAGTGTCTCAAGCTCCTCTTATTTCATTCAATATATTCTCGTTACATGCATTTGTGCATGTTTGCATTATTTTATGCCTTTGTACGTATTTGTTCAAGTATTGTTTGAGTGCCTTTGTGCACATCTTTTGTGAAGTATTAGAGATTGTATGTGTATTCTCTTCGTAGACATTTTCACAGTTCCATGAGCCATTTTGTCTCCCAAATTATGGAGGTCTATATGCTTTAACATTGTTTTTAGGCCTAGATACGGCCATTACTTCATATCCTCTTTTAGCCATGCCTAAAAGAGTTTATTTTTGGCTTACTTCAGCAACGACATCTTCTAAGGGAAGTGAAGATGTCCTATGAAGAAGAGAATATCTTGTTCAAACACCGAACATAATCCATACAAAAATTAAAAAATATATTCTTTTTCTATTTGTTCCCGCTTAAGTTCCACGTCTTTGGTGGCCACCCACTTAGACTCTAATAGCGCCAATTCATCCCAAAGAGGAGATGATAATGCAGTAAAGAAATCACTGACACTTATGTCCCCTTGCTTGGTTGTTCTAATTTTCTCTTGCAAGTAATATTGTTTTGCAAAATCTTTTTTAGTGTACATGACTTTCATAAACAACCAAGTTTCATTTGCCTTTCTAAATTTGGCAATATTAGCACAAATTTTTATTTTCACATTATTCATGAACCATGCAAGGACCTTAACATGATTACTCTCACAATCTTCTATACTTAATTGATGTTCTTCAATGGCCTTTGATTGAGCATCTCCTTCAAGGGCTTTTTCTTGACCTCCTTCAAGTCTAGTGAATTTGAGTTGAGGTTCGGGAATCGTGCCCACCACGTATCCCCAAAGCTTCTTTCCTTTGAGGTTGTTCTCCGTAGCGGAGGCTCACATCATGTAGTTGGCACCATTGAGTTTGAAAGAAAGGTCAATCTTTCATTCATGCCCCCATTTGAATGATAGAGAATGAGAGAAATGCAGAAGAGTATGACCACTTACAATCTCACCAACATTTTTGGATGCTTCTTCACAAACACTTTCCTCAATATTGAGAGCCCTATTGCTTTGATACCATGTAATGAAATGAGCAAAAAATAAATATAAGCCAACAAAGGGCATACAAACATGCAATACAACCACAAATCCACTTTAAGGATAACGCAATAAGCCAACTAGGGCTTGCGAGCTATCCAACGTCTCTATGAGTTGATTCCCATAGAGCCCCTAACACTAAACCTAAATTATATTTATTAAAAAAATAAAAGCTATTTACCTAACCTATTCCTAACCTAGTTACATATATGCCCTTGGTGGGCATTATATATATATATATATATATATATATATATATATATATATATATATATTATTTTACATATATATTCTTTTATATATATACATATTAAACATTCATATTTTAACAACACCTACTCAATTTCAGCATGCTCCAAGTTTTGTTCACATGAGAGCAATTTTGTGTATTACTAGATATATTAAGACTTCTCTTTCTCGACACCTGTTTTTGTTTGCTTCATCTTCTTTAGATTTAATTGTTTATACTGATGTTGATTGGAGAGGTAATCCCAATAACATACATTCAACCATGGGTTTTTGTGTTTTCTTAGGTGAATCTCTGATTTCATGGCGATGCAAGAAGCAACAGAAGGTTTTGCTTTCATCAACTGAGGCTGAATATGGCAATTATAATGATGGAAGTAGCCTGACTCATAAGGTTGTTAATTGATAATGGCAACTCAAGGGATAGGAGTCTGCTACATGTGTTATGACAACAAGAGTGCAATCTACATTGCCAGTAATTGTACTTTTCATGAATGTACTAAACATATCGAAATGGATTGCCACTATGTTTGAGAGGAGTAGCGATATGGGACCATTGATCTGCCTTATGTTACATCAGAATACCAGTTAGTAGATTTCTTTACCAAACCTCTTATTGCTCCTCGTTTCCACTTTCTATTAGACAAACTTTCGGTTATTATACCGTAAGTTTGAGAGAGAGTGTTAAAAAATATAAATATATTTATATATATATATATTATGTATGTTTATTTATATAAATATAGATTTTTCTCTTTCTTTATTTTTTCTTTTTTTTTCTTTTTGTAATTGAACTAGTCAACACATGTTGACTAGTCAACAACATAAGAGTCGTTGAGGTCCCAACGGCTCTATTTTAAGTCGTTAGGACTCCAACGACTCTCTATGGAGTCCTCCTCCTTTGTGTATAAATATGTTTTTTGCAAAGCCCCCACATTATGTATGTTTCTTACATGAAGGTTATGAATAAAATATTATTTATTTTTAGCTTCTTGTCTTGTCCTTGTGTGGGTTTTGTAAGTAAGCCCATTTGTGGCTTTTGGTGTGTTTTGTGAGTGAGCCCATTTGTGGCTTTTGGCATGTTCACTTTAGCGTTGTGGTGGATCGTGTTGGTGACTTTCATTTTCTTTACATGCATATGTTATTGTCTTTATTGATTTTTTAATTTCTTGTTTTCTTTTCAGATGTGGTGAGCCAGATTTGGAAGTGATGTTTCAAATTTGAGAGCTTGTTGTCATTCACAATCTTAATCAAATGTGTAGTGCAAGTGGATGCAAGAGAAATTTGAGTGTCTTTGAGCAAATCCATAACAAAAAAAAGAAATAGATTGGAGCATAAAAGGCTCAATGACCTCGTCTATGTTTGCTATAACTTACGACTAAGCCAGAGGTATATAAAATTATTTAAAGTTTTTTATATTATTCAAAACACAACTAATTTTAATTTTTTTCATGTCAACTTTTTAGCAAATCGAAAAGTTATCATCAAGAAAGCACAAAGAGGAACTTGATCCCATCAGTTTGCAACATTTTGATGAATTGGATGCATGGGTTGAAGAAGAAGAAGGGACTTTTTTTAATGAAGAGAACATTCAGTGGATCAACGTGGAAGGAGCACAAGAGGTAGATGATAAAGATCCCACGTATCTTGGAGACAATGTGGATGTCGAAAGAGCAGAAGATAATGATGATGAAGATGATTATCATTATTGAGGTTTTATATAATATGTTTTAAAAAAACTTAGTTATTTGACATTTAATTGTTCATAAACTTGGTTATTTTATTTTTGTTTATGTAATATGAAAGTATGAGTCTTATGGCATGTTCTTAATTGCAAGATATTTAATATTTTGCATTGTTCTTATGAGATAAGCATGGAATATTATCTATGATTCTATATTAGTTGGTATTTGATAATGTCTTGCGGCTCATAGAGACATAAATGCTTCATATGTGATTTTATGGTTGTATTTTATGCAATTCATTTTATTTCATGTGATATAATTTTTTAAAAAATTTTGCTAATTTTTCTGATTATTCTTGATTTTTTGGTAATTTTTGAAAAAAAATATTAAAAATGTATGATATTTTACGATATGATATGATACGGTCTTAATTTGGGCCTGACATATATACAACCTTGATTGAAACCACAAGGACCTTGCTTATTTCAAAAATTATTCCAAAAAAGTTTTTTATCGAAGTCACACTTACGACTGTTTACTTAATTAATAGAATGCCTTCAAATACTCTTGGAAATATCTCTCCTATAGAAAAATTGTTTAAAGTTTTTCCCGATTACAAAAGACTAAAGGGCCAACAAGAGAGCACACAATAAAAAAATAAAAAAATTTAATAATATTCAAAATGCACAAAAAATGCATAGTATTACAAGGAACATGAGATCCTTTGTAATACTATGCATTTTTTGTGCATTTTGAATATTATTAAAAATATTTATTTTTTATTGTGCTCTCTCTTGTTGGCCCTTTAGTGACCCTTGTGATTGTGCTCATTTATGGCTTGTGTTTGTGCCTCTTGTGAGGTGTGTGAGCCCACATTCTATTTCATTACAGTACTAAAAATGAATTCAAGAAACTCATATTTCTTTTAGATATGAATACCTTATATGCGTGCCGCATTTCCCACTCAGTTTCAAACTCAATAAATGCATAACCACATGAAGCACCAGTCACTGAAGACAGAATACACAAGCATATAAGAACAATACCCAAAGAACCAAAAGAATTGTATTTTGTCATGAAACCATACATAGAGGACAACAACAACAACAACAACAAAAGAGTCCAAACATTGGATTAAACAACCTCTCAGGACTGCTCAGAAACAAGCACTAGTAAATTCTAGATTTATTAGACCGGGTTCCATATCTCCATGTAAAGAATCTCATCTTACAAGCAGAGATTCAGATGGTTACATATCAGAATATAAGTTCTGAGTATGTTATTCACTAATGTCCACAATCCTTGCTTCTTTAGCCATAGAATGATAACAGTAACAGGAGATTGAGGGCTGAAGACATATTTGATGCCTCCAGATCGCATATTGTATAAGTGGTAGACTCTACTCCACAATCATTCTAGATAGGGATTGGTCTATTGGTGAAACAACTTTATGGATGATGTAAGCAGTAGGTTTTAACTTTTAAGATACAGAAAAAGAAATGAAGGGCCAAGTGGTTCAAAGAAAACAGTAGTGAACACCCTTCTGTGAAAGACACCTCAGAGGATGAGGAGGGTTATCAGTGCATTCCACTCCTTCCACATAGAGACTAAAGGACCTTTTTTTTTTTTTTAATAACTGAGGAAAACAACTCTAAGCAACTTGTAATATGCCATTTCTTAGTTGTTGGAAGAAGGAACCTCATCATTTTCGTCTGAAGTCAACCTGAACTTGAACAACCGTAGCATTGAATTTCTCAGGTCAGTCTCATGGAGTAATTTGAGACCATATAATACTTTTCATAGCCACCAACCAGAATTCATAATAATCAAATAATGTAAAGGAGGCAAGGATATATAAAAAAACTCTTCACCATGAAGAAAATCATTCTATTTTCTTTTAAAAGCAATGCAAACCTTGTTAATATAAATGGCTGGGAAAAAATAGAACTGACTTTCACCTTGGACATAGTCCAGCTAGAAAGAATGGAAGTGCAAAAGTTCATCAAATACAACCAAATGCCAGTCTGATTTGCTAATGACATATCAAAGTAAATGGTTTGAATAAAAGATTTATGTTTGCAAGAAAAAGAATCAGAAATACAAATAGATGAGAAGGCCTACATCCAGTGGCATGATAGTATGTTTATAGGAGACACCTACGAGTGCCACACATAGTCCTATATGTAGATAATTCAAAAGAACAATGCCATCCTTATTGCAGACAGAGAATGCTCTCCGAAGAGCCATAGGTTCCAAAAAGTCCACTATCCTATTTGAGACTGCCTCGAAGACATGATCTACCACTCAAAAATTATTTTGCCTTATTACTGAAGAAAGGGCCACGGAGCTCCAACTAAAAACCAAGGTTGCTTATTCTTCTTCTAGAATAATACAGATCCCGTAAAGCATCACCCACAAAATCCTTAGTGCAACAGTTGCCCATGCATTATAAGTTGAACTGCACTCAAACACTAGGATGAGATTCAAAAATTGGAGGCAACTAAGATTGCTATCTGCATTGCCTATAAAATTCATGGATAGATCCTCATGCATAATAAGACTAATATCTCTGCCATAATATAGGAAAGTAGTGACAGAAGAGGGGCTCCATGCCCCAGGTCTTCAGAAATTTAAATGAGCTTCTGTTTTTGTGGGGCAATAACGAGGGAAGGAAAACTTAATCCATGGTGCTTATCAGCAAAAGCAGTTTTTTCATATGAGAAGATGAAAGATCCACAGGCAGCAAAGTTGGTCTTTCTAAAGACCACTTTAAAGATGAAAGAGAAATTTTGGTCTTTGCTATAGATTCAGTAGCTTCAAGTGTTAAGTTATCCAAAACATCTACCCCCTCAATGAATGCACTGTGATTGCTATAAGCCTATAAGTAAGAGGAATGAAAGAAAATTTTAATCATGCTGCAAGTAGGCCTATAACAAGCCAGTCCTACGGCCAGCACAATAAAGGCCTGCTCAAGCTTGCTAAAGTTACAGTAGGGACTAGGGATGCTCAAGGCCAATGTCTCTGAGCTGAGCTATGTTTCACCCTCCTAGTTCCTTTTTCTCATTATTTTTGTGTTATGTGGAAGGGCAAGGCTACTGCATCCTCTCTTCTGATTATTGAATCAAGGATGACAAGTGAATCAGCAGAAGGTTGAGAGACATATCATTCTCTACCCTTCCATGCATATTGTTCATCAGATATACAGAGAAAGGAAACGATCAGCCCAACCATCTATTCCCTTTACTACCATAACCGTGGGAAAGGATGAAACTTCACCTCGTTTTTCTCCTAATCAACTCGGACCTATGTAGCAAAAGGATAGGAGGGATGATCCCGTTCTTCCACACAATTGAAACAATGCAATGAAAAGTTTGCCAGTGAGTGCCCATTGTCCTAAAATCTAATTAGAGATGGGACAGAAATGCACCTCTCATATGATTTTGGCACTGACACTACCATGTCCAACTTAATACACTTCTGCGCAGGAAGCTCGCAAACTGACGGTGGACACCTCTAAGCGTAACTTCATCTACGGTACTCCAGACTCAATAAGTCTACTTGCTAGTTGCCCCAAAGCAACATTTTTGTAGCTTTCATCTGGTTGCACCAAACCAACCCACCTAGCGTTATTCTAGGGCCTTAAACCCCTCGTAAGCTGAGGCACGTGGAAGCCATGTAGGAACACTAGATCCACCACACATCAACCCATAGACCACCAAGACAACAAATAGCGCATGACATGGTTGAACTGAACAGTACACAAGAGACCTAAAGATTTCGTAATTTCAGCATAATCATGGCACTTATTCAAGGAATAGCCCCATAGTAAATTAAGGTGAGCTTAAAGATTTTAAGATGTCATTCTAACTCCATGCAGAATATAGAATCTCTCATTTGCAGGGGCAATGCTTCCCAATTTCTTTGACTAACTAGAATATAATTGATCACGTAACAGAAGAATGACCACTGTATGCAGATTAAAGAAGTAAAATTATTGGCAATTTGGAAAGGAAAGGAAAAGGGGGAATACCAATATGCCTAACCAAGCGAAGATTCTTCACCCGCCCATATCTGCTAATTGCCTACAAAAGAAAACTCCACAAATTCCAAAACTCAGCACCGAAAAGATCGAGGTAAATCATAATAGAGATCGATGGTCATGAAGCAAACGAAACCTTGCGCAACGACTCTTCGGTGGTGTAAGGGGAGAGTCGCCCCACAAAGAGAGTGCAGTAGGGATCACCGATAATCTTCGGGTCCCCATTTGGGTCATCTGCAGAACCAACAAAAAGAACCATAAATTTGAGAGAGAGAGAGAGAGCATGTTGGTATTGGTTGGTTGGTCGATCTTACAGAGGCCGGCAGAGGAGCAGAGGAGGGCCCTGTAGACACCATTGTCGTGGGGGAGAACGTCGGTGCCGTCGATGCTTCCTGCCTGAATGGGGTGGTAGCTATCAGCATAGAACACCGCGTTGATGCTGCTCCCATGCCCACCACCACCACCACCACCTCGATGCCGACTCATTACCACTCTCTCTCTCTCTCTCTCTCTCTCTCTCCAAATGACCCATACGCGATTATGCACCAAGAATATAACAGAACCAATTAGGACGATACTAAGCAGTCTTTGAACACAAAATGAAGAAATAGCCAAAACCAAGAAAATAACATAAACAATTAGGACGATATTAAGTAGGTTTAGAATAGTTATATTTTGACTTCACATTATAATATTAGGGATGTCGATAAATCGGCGATCCGTTTTTATTCAATCTCGCTGCATTTGGTAAGCCAAAACCATTCAGATTATAATAAGATGCGGATATGGTTTTGAATTTTTGTGACCAAATATGACAAATATCCTAATTTGATGTATATCTGAATCCGTTTACATGTAAAAAAATGAATATGGTAGGAGCTTTTCACCGTTCAAACATGAATCCAAATTTGAATCTATTTAGCCAACATCTGATTAGTCAAAATAATGTATTTAGCTACACTTTATGCATCGAATTGAAATCTCATTAGCAAATAACTAACTATAGTTTATGCCTTAAATAATTAAATCGAACATGACATATAAATATGTACATGTATGAACTTCAATTCTTCTGCTCAAGTACTACATGTATAGTAGGATAAATATATTGTAATCATACTTGTAACAATCATATACTAAGTGAAAAACATGAACATGTACGAATTGAGTTAACAGATATTTGTAAAGTAATTACCCATTTTACTGTTGAGGAATACTCTTCATGGTCTCAAGTGTTTAATTGTTGTATCAATCGTAGTCAAATCACGCCAAAAAAAATAACTATGCAAAAAAATGAGTTAACAAACATATGAAAAAATGAGTTCATTATTAAATATGTAATGTTATCATACTATTTACATTACATTCTCATTTGCACAATTTGTGGACTCGTGGAATTGTAGAGCTCGGATATCTTCTTATTCATGTTCATTTTTCAAAGAACCTAGTGGTAGTTTTTGAAGTTGACAAAAATTAAGAATTGCAACATAAATCGAGTTTAAGGTCGTTGTGTACCTAAAAATTTAAGTTTTGTAAGTGTGCAAAGTTGTTCAGTGGATACCTTGTTAGCTTACAAAATTCATATGACAACTCGGTACTCTTTAAGCACCTAGTTGCCCCAACTCATTGCTCTCCAAGAATTGATATCGCTGCTATCCAAGCTCTCACTAATTATACCTTAGATACTACAATTGGTTTTTTTGCATGGGGTGGGGATGGAGGTTTAGTTACATTTCTACCATGTTTTCCTTTATGCTTATACAAAGAATACATACCTAACATATATATAGAAGACGTTAGAATAATTCACCAAAAAACTATAACACCCTATATTTTCAAAACAACACTTTATCCAAATTTCATAAATTATTTTTATTTTATTTTTCTTTGTAGCAGAATTTAGAAAATACTTTAGCGGTGAAAGTAGATGATAGTTAGTCGTCGATTTTAAGAAATGTCTGGTGGGTCACAAGTATATAGACAATCACTCATTATCCATCAAAATATTTCATTTAAGCAAACCAAAATGAGTTATTTATTATAAATTTTATTGCTTAGTAAAACAGTACTAGTTAAACTGGGTTTGTAAACAAAATATATAACAAAGTCTAGAGAAACCTTAAATCTTGATGTCGCTCTGCTTCGCATCTCACACCGCAGTTTTAGTACCTGTATTCCTCATAAAACGATATCAGAACCATTCTTAGTCTTGTAGAAAATTATTTAAATTCTAACAAGTATAATATGTTGAAGATATAAAACATCACTCCAAGGTCGTAGTTGAAAACATCGAAACTCCAGTTTCCATGACTTAGCATATAGGTATCCCATGGACCGAAGCAGGAGCTCCTCGAGCTTGGCTTAGCCATATGGGTACAATTTAGGTCCTTCACCTGATCGGTCCAGTACTAATGTGTATTCATTTATTTATTTGTTAGTGTACCTATGACTAATGCATTGTTTTGATAATTACAAGTTCACCCTCGATACATGAGATAACCTAACTTCGACATCAAACGAAGTCAGCTCTGACTAGAAGGTAAGGCAAGGACATAGGCTAAAGTAAGACTCTGCTTAAGAATTTGGAAACATTCCTAACACTAGTCGTTTCATTCAAACTTGACTCCCTTCTTCAGAAGCTTCGTTATTGGTAAGGCGATCTTGGAGAAGTCCTATATAAATTTTTGATAGTATCCGATAAGACCCAAGAAGCTACGAACGTCAATGATATTCTCTGGTTGTTTTCAATCCAACACAACTTTCACTTTAGCAGGATCTATGACTATTCCATCTTTGGAAATCATATGCCCAATGAACATCACTTTATTGAGCCAAAACTTGCATTTTGAGAATTTGGCGTATAGTTGATGCTCTTGCAGAGTCTTCAAGACAATCCTCAAGTGCTCCCGATGTTTTTCTTTGCTTTCGGACACATTAGTGAGTGCGAAAGACATTACAACTAACTCATAATGGTCATACCTCATTTTGAAGGCCATCTTTGGTATGTCTTCCTCCTGATTCTAAGTTGATGATACCTAGATCAGAGGTCGATCTTGGAGAACACTTTCACTTTTCAGAGCTGATCGAATAGATCTTCAATCTGAGGCAATGAATACTTTTTTTTTATGGTTATCTAGTTGGGCATCCTATAGTCGATGCATAACTGTAACAATTAATCCTTCTTTACGAACATCATGGGTGCTCTCTATGGTGATATACTGGGTTGGATGAATCCTTGCTCTATCATCTCTTCCAGTTGATTCATCAGCTCATAGAGCTCTGTCTGCACCATCTGGTAAGGTGTTTTACAAATTAGTGTTGTTCCTAGTAACAATTTGATCCCAAACTTGATCTCACACAGTGGAGGGAGTCTTGGCAACTCTTTGGGTAACACATTAAAAAATTCTCGCACTACCTCAAGGCTATCAAGAGTTGTAAAAGTCAACTTCTCTGAAGAGAGATTGACCAAGAAGGCTATACAACCCTTCCTAAGGTACTTTTGTACTTTCAACATTGATATTAGTCATTTTTTGCAGAACAAGTCTGAATATC
The DNA here is from genome assembly GCF_984573655.1 of Nuphar pumila. Classification (NCBI taxonomy): domain Eukaryota; kingdom Viridiplantae; phylum Streptophyta; class Magnoliopsida; order Nymphaeales; family Nymphaeaceae; genus Nuphar; species Nuphar pumila. The sequence continues at coordinate 134,259,764 of NC_143251.1, forward strand.
CTGTATTCCACGTTAGGTAACTCGGGTCGAGATAGTATAACTCTGCCATCATTGCACAAAATTTTAGCATGATTATGGGCTAACCAACTCATGCCCTAGATGACATTATACTACATCATGTCGAATAGGATAGCGCTAGTAGGCAAATGTTGTCCTGCTATCTCTACGTTTAGATTCTTTATACACTTTATACATTTAGTGAGAACCCAACGGGTTATATAATTCAATTATTTTATCCACTGGTTCTAGTGAGGTATGAAGTTGTTCCATGAAATCGTTGAAGATAAAAGTGTGTGTGGCCCCACAATCAAACAAGATGAAAGCAACATGTTCATTAACAAGTATGGTACCTTCAATCAGGTCACCATTTGGAAATTATTTGGCTGATATAGCATAAACATGACCCATCGTGGGTTTCAGCTATGTTTTTTATGGTGGCGATTGTTGGAATGGAGAATGTTGTTCCGGTTGTTGGAAAGGTCATGTTGATTTCGTATTTCTCTGTTGTTCATCTGAGGCCTTGTTGTTGCAATCTCTCATGTAGTGGTCTAACTTGTCATAGTATAAACAACCACCCATATTGCGAGGACATAGTTTTTCAAGGTGATACGAGCAATGTTTTGACAGCTAAGTTGGATGACTCCTTGTTTTTATGGTGGTCTCATGGCTAGTAGAGCGGAGTTCTTTCCTCAAAACTCCCTCTTATGAACAGGTGGTCATGACTCTTGCCCACCAAGAGACAACCACTTGTTGTTCCTGTCACTTCCTGTTGGTTTCTTTCTTGCGATTCCCTTAGATCGCTCCTAGTTCATATTTATTTTTGAAGTTGTCATTATGACAATGTGGAATGTTTGTGACATACTTGTTATTACGTAGAATTGGAATAAGGTAGTACAAGTCTCATCGACTATACTACCAAGTTTCAAAACATCGAGCAGTACTACATGTTATTCAAGACCGACCAATAGAGAGCCAACAAGTACATCCATGAGTTATGAGAAGGGTTGTGGTCTCGCATAATAACAAGCATGCCACAGATGTTCCACACTATCGTAATGACAACTTCAAAAATAAATATGAACTAGGAGCGAAACTCCATCTTCTTTCGGTTTCTAAAGTGTATATTGAAGTAATTATCTAGGAAGGCTCTTCCAAAATCACCCTAAGGGATTACCTTATTCTCTAAAATCTGGATTAACTTGGTGGTGTCCCACCACTTTTGTGCGTTATCTTTTAGTCAGTAGGTGCCAAAATTGTTTTTCGTTCCTTTGGCATTGGTATCACTTGGAATGCACACTCAATTTTCTCGATCAAGATCTATGTGAGTTCTGGGTTGGCTTTGTCGGCGAAGACTGATGGGTCTAACTTGAAAAATTTCTCGTAAGTAATTCCTCTGATGTTCTCGTTACAATGTGGGACCGGTTCCTGCCTTGTCTCACAGATGGCTATGACCAAATTGTTGAGAGTTTTAAAAAAGAACCCTTGAGTATGAGACTCCTCACTCGGTATAGTTCTCCTATCATAAGAGTCATCCGTCTATTCACACATAATTAACATCATTTAATTCATTTGATTGTATATAAGAAAGCAAAACAAATTTACTTTGTATATATATTGTAAAGCAAGCAAATACACACCACCATATTTCCAAAGGTCACGCACCACTGGCAGACATAGGCAACAAAACCCTTGTACATGAGTCCACTAACTTAAAACATTATTAGTTTTAAGAACTGAGTTTCTTTTTCGAATTAAACTGCCTAAGAAAGGACGATTTATTCCCATATCGCCTTAGCTTGGGCATAAAAGGATGTGTCAGAGATGACATATTTGAAGTGTGCTCTGACGATATTCGCATATGCTCAGGTGAAGCCAAGGTGTAGACCAGTGATACATGTTCATACTGAGGCATGATAGGATGATAACTCAAAGAATTTGAGATATCAATCATCGAGTAGAATGAGTGGCATGCTCTTATGGGTTGTATAGGCCATGGGGAGGCATTGTCGGGTGCTAACTTGGCGAATCACAGGATGCAACAGCGAAGGCTCGTTTTTATCCTCCCAAGCTCGGTATTCTCACTGAAGCCGATGAGGCACTATTCCTTTACTAGAGTTTTGGGGCCTGCTGATGGGCAAGGTCATGTCCTTAAGACCAAGCGTTGCTCATCAACCCATGTTATGGGTGTGTTTCTTCTAGCATTCATTGGTGGAATGCCTTTCCTCCCCACAGAATTGGCAATCCTCAAAATCGAAGGGACAGAGCCATTTCCAATGTATAACTTGACACTAGTAGCAAAAACCTCTCATGTCATGAGTTATCATCTATATTTGACAAAATATTTTTTTTTCAATGTTAGAATCTTGAAAGTAATACTTACAATGCGATATCGTGAGCATGGCGGATCGTGAACCAAGTTTATCAGACTTAAGCTTTAATACCAATTTCATAATGCCTCGAATTTCCAAAACAAAACTTTGTTTAAATTTCATTGATTATTTTTGTTTTTGTTTTACAGCAAAATTTAGAAAAGACTTTAACAACGAAAATAGGTAATAGTTAGTCATCAATTTTAGAAAATACTAGGTGGGTCATAGGTATGTGGTCAATCACTCATTATCCACCAAAATATTTTATTTAAGCAAATCAAAAGGAGTTATTTATTACAAACAATACTGCTTAGTAAAGCGATAAACTCGGTTTGTAAATGAAATATCTAACGAAATCTAGAGAAACCCTGGATCTTGATGCCACCCTGCTCCGCATCTCACACCGTAGGTTCAATACCTATATCCCCCATAAAATGGGGTCAGAATCATTCTTGGTTTGGTAGAAAAGCATTGCAATTCTAACGAGTATAATATGTTGAATACATAAAAGGTCACTCCAAGGCCGTAGTAGAAAACATCGTAGCTCAAGTCTCCATGACTTAGCGTATAGGTATCCCATAGACTAAAACATGAGTGCCTCGAGCCTAACTTAGCCATATAGATACAATTTGGGTCCTTCATCTGATAGGTCTAACAGTATATCGAGATCAATTCCTTACATAAGGTGATGCATGAGTAGAATTAACATATATTCATTCATTCGTTAGTGTACCTATGACTAATGCATTATTTTTATAATTACAAGTTTACTCATGGTACGCAGGAGAACCTAACTTCGACATCAAACAAAGTCATCTAGATGTTTCTTATGTTATGTATTTTTGTGCTTAGTCGCCTCAATACCATAATGGGGTGAAAGATTTTTGTCGAGATAGCCTACAAGAGCAGTTTGAATGCATGTTACTACTGCAGTAGTAGGGTCAACCCCTACGTCTTAGGGATAACTAGGCCTTTTAACCTTCGAGTAACTGGGAGACCACATGAACTCTTTGGTTCATAAGATAAAGTATGTCACTCGAGGTGGTACCATCATTATCTTTCTCGATGAACATAAGTTCTAAAAGGGTTTGATGACATAATCTTTAATATTAGAATGTCTAGTGCCACATAGACAACCAGTGCATTATACACAAAGAGAAATATGAACCCAACCCCAACTAGTTTTTTGAAGCACGGTCCAGTTTTCGTGTAGACAAAGACTATCATTATGTTTATTTATCTGCATGTAGACATCGCTCTTGATGCCTACGGCCTTCACAAGTATTTCACCCATTGCGGGTGGATAACCAACTCTAGCACAATGATACTTACAAGTACTATTCTTTTAACAGTAGTTTACAAAGGCATGCATAATCAAGGATTATTTTTTATCAACTGCAACGACCCTTACAAGTATGATACCTTTGAAGGCGAAAATGTAACGAGCCATCCTAGCAGGGTTCCAACAATAAGGGCATCATTGTGCCATCTATACTAGCTTAGGTGAGTATTTTGCCTAAATTTTTTGTAGTATCTCTCCAATTTATCGAGAAAAATGCTATGCTTGTTCGAGGGCACAAACATGTCATTTAGGATTCAAGTAATCATTTGCTAGAAATTTTGGTAGCATCTCCTATGTTTTACGAGTAAAATGCTACATTCTTTTTTGCTCAGAGGGCATCTTATCAGAAATTTTTGTAGCATCTCCCATATTTTAATGAAAAAATATTACCTTCATTTTTTGATAGATGTACACCATTGTGCGTACATTGCATCTCCCATAGTTTATCAAAAACTTAAGCCTTATGCTGGTGACTTAGATGTTTATGTAAATATGGTTTTACGCAAATTTGAAACCTTTCCAATAGGGATTTCTTTGCTAAACAATGTTTTGAACGCGATAAGGCTTTTGAATTGCTTTGAGTGATATGAATTGGTCACCATTTGTATGCTTATTATAGTGCAATAATATTTATTAAAAGTAGGAGTGAGTGCACATATCAACGTGATGGCAAAGTAAATAGCATAAAGCATGAGCCTATGCACATAACAACACGATGGCAAAGTAAATAACGTAAAAGTGCATAAGGCAAGAGCCAGTGCATGAAACTATGAATCATGCTAAGTAATGTGAGTAAAAGAACATGTATGTATGTATGTATGTATATATATATAGTAATAGAAAAGTAGTTATAAGGGTATGCACGTGAACACTGAAGCAAGCTAGTGGTGGCCTAGAGGGTATAAACCAAGGACTAAAACCCCATGACACTTAATTTACCATAAATATCAAGAAGTAGTCACAAGGATGCATGTGTGAACATCAAGCAAGCTTGTGTAGCCTAGAGGGCATGAACCACAGACTATGACCTGATATCATTTAGAAAGGTATACGGTAAGAAAAATCCCACCATACATGATAGTTATTTCAACAACTATAACTTGAAATAGGGAATGGAGTGCAAACCTTTCAAAAATCCAATAGAGGTGGCTTAGCACAAGCGTAGAGGTACTCTTAGGTCATGGTCGACATGTCCTTACATCCGATACAGTTACAACCAAGAGTGTCTCGTATAGAACTCATTGGAGTGAAGAAATACAGAAAAATCTAGAGAGAGCCCTTTTTTTGTGAAAGAAAGCTCTTCTAGAGATAGCTCTTTTCTAGAGAGAGAATTCTTTTTCTAAAGAGAACTCTTTTCCAGAGAAAGCTAGTCCTCTTCTAAAGAGAGAAGAGAGAGAAACTAAAGAGAAAAGCAAGAGAGAGAGAGAGAGAAAACCCCAAAATCGTGAATGCTAAAAGGGAGCCCCCTCTCCTCTATTTATAGATCACTAAGTAGGTCTTGGATTTAGGTAGGAGTTGGATTCAATCCAGACCCAGATCTTAACTTAATGAAGAAGTAACAAAATGACATGTATGTCTTTGTAGGGCCCACTAGATATTTTCATGAGATATTTATGTGGGGCTTACAAGATATTTTTGTGAGATATTTATGTAGAGCCATGTGATATTTATGTGGGCCCCGTATATTTTTAGAATTTTGCTGATATTTTTTGCGAAAAAAGTGAGTACAGCATTTTCTTTGTCTCGACAAGACAAAGCAAATTTTCTCTGCAAAATTATCTTATTTTCCCAAATGAGTACGATATGGCTCCCTGAACGTTTTGAAAGTATATCCCTGAGGATATATGCATCCTCAGTATAATTGGCTCTGTGAAATCCCTTTGTTTGGCACTTCAGGCCAATAGGATGAAATTACGTAAAAATACCTTATATTTTTATTTAAAAGTTTATTGAAAAATTATAGATCTTACAAAAACACTAGATAAATACAAAGAAGCAATCATTAAAAAACTCTTAGCAAATCATATATTTTGTAAAGCATACATACTCTAACATACTGTTATTCGTGCTTTTGCCTATTGTAGCCAAATGATTGAGCTTAATAGATTATCTCTTAGATAGATGCACATTCTCCACTGTTATCATTGCAAAATTTTACTTTTGCAAGTCAAACTGACCTTCTGAAAAAGTTTTGAAAATAACTCACATCCGTTTTAAAATATGGGAAAATTCCAAGGAATGAGACTCGTCTGTCGGTACAAGGTTCAATCGTTCCTGGTACCATAATCAGGGGTAATTAAACCAAGGATCAATCATGTGCTTTTCTTTGCTCAACTATCTAAATCATTTGTTCTATTTCCTAAATACACAAAGAATCAGGCATATGCTATGAACTTTGAAAAATTTTGACTGAAAACATGATGTATGCTTCGAATATTTGAAACATCTTGGAAAAATAAGATGATTAGAAAATCATGAATCAGGGTTGGGAAAACACTTTTGAAGAAAAGGAAACTTGGAAAATCATGAATTTGGACCTAAAAAAATATTTGGAAAAGGGAAAAACCTTGAAAATCGATTTTGAGGAAAAACTGAGTAACTTTGAGAAAATTGATTTTTTTGAAATTGAATTGAAAAAAGGATGGGTGTGTGGCCCTGTGAATTCATTTCATGATGCACTCTAGACCTAGATGATACATGGATGCAGTTTGTAAAAATATTTTCTTATGAACTTTGAGAAAATCATTGGTAAAATAATTTTTGTGCCTTATAGAATTTAGATGAAATAAATTCGCTATATATCCCTGACTATAGCCACAAATACATATTGAATATATCTCATTTGATTCTAAAAGGAAGAATACTTGGAAAAACTTTGAAATGTGTAATGTTTTCTAAAGATAGCCAAAGAGTGTAGGCTGTTTGTAACTTAAAAGAAGATGATAAATCTGGTATTCAACTCCCTAGAAGCAGGTGCACGTGCCATTCATGTTCACTATTGTGAATTTGAAATATGTGTATGAATAATCAAACATAACAATTATATCAAAATCAAATTATATGCGAATGCATCCTAAACTAAGTAGAAAAGTAAATTCTTATTCTAATATTACAATTTATATCAATAATAAACTGAACAAAGAGAAAAAAGAAAATAAAGGAAAATACAATCTTGAGTGTTTCTGCAAAATTAACAAACTTGTTAGAGGATAAATGTTGACTTTTCATGATTTATCCAATAATATTTGGAAATTGAGGAATTTATCCAGATATAAGCATTTTCTATGCTCCCCTGAAATAAAACTCATTAAATAACATAATAGATGATGCATAACTAAATAAATAATGAAAAAAAAAACTTTGAAATTCAAAATTTGGAGGAAAATAGCCAAATTGCCCTTGAAAATGGATATTATTTGCAAAACAGGGTTAAAAATAAGGTTTTTTCAGAAAAAAACCTTTGTAAAACGCTTAATCTCGGGATCAAACAGATTCAAAACAAAGCCAAATCAGGTGAAGAGTATTCTAGTATGATTATAAACATGATCAACCCCTAAAATCATGAAAATAATGGTTGAAAATAATGAAATATGCAAAAAAAAAGATGAAATTTGCCCGTGTTTTGATTGAATCGAAACTCCGCAGACATCCTTTTTTTATGATATGACTAAATAACACATCAAATGAATTCCAAAAATCATAAAAATTGACATTGACACTTTTAATAACTCTAAAAATAAGATACAATTGAAAAATGTTTTTTTGGGTTTATTTTGAATATAAATATTAAATAAAAAGATAAAAAATATGCTATCTTACCTATGGTTTTGTACCTGGCATGGTGTCAAACCTGAATAAGATATCAAATAGCAATAAAAATTTATGCAATTTGACAAAGAGAAACTAGACAAATCAATAAAAATAACCCTTTTTACATATATGGAATACGATCTTTGGTTAGGGAGATACGACTCCAACAACACATACTAGATTCTGGCCTCTGCATAACGATGCAAAAAAGATAGACTCGGTTTTGGTTTAAATAAAGGTAAAAAAAAATAAAATAAAAAATTATGAAAATTTCACATAAGATAGTAGACATGCAGATAAAGACATGGTTTTTTACAGATTGGGAAAAAGATCTTCGATTAAGGAGATATGACATGCGCAAGTTGACCTTGCCTATAAACTGCGGCTGAGGGTTCAAGAAACACAGACTCTGGCCTCAGGCTTCAAAAAAATAGAAAACAATGGTTAAAATTTATAAAAATCACACCATAAAAAATAAATACATAGATAGAAACAACCCTTTTTATGGATCAGAGAGATCATCTACAGTTAAGGAGAACTCGCTTCGGCAAGACAGACCAAGATTTGAACAAGCCTGACAATTAAAAAACATAGGGCTTGGTTTCGGGCTAAATAAAAATAGAAATTGACTGTATAAATTTATGAAATTTTTAAAAAATAAACTAGACAATTTGATGAACACAACACTTTTTACAGATTTAAAAAATGATCTTCGATGAGGGAGATATGACATCAGCAAGCAGCACATGGATTTACACAGTGTTTAAACAATGTAGGGAACAAGTTCCGAATTTGATTTTTGAAAATAGGGTTACAAACCTAAAAAAAAAACTGTTTTTTTTATTGGAAACCGTAGGCATATGCATGATTCTACCATAAAAAAATTGAATTTAAATAATGAATATGAACATGCAAAATAACATCATTATCAGATACCCAAAATTGTCTATCTTAGAGATAAAACCCTAATCATGATATATTCTGATTTATGCATGTAAAAATCATAAAAATATGAGATCGAGGGTTCCTGATCATACTTAAACATGTAGATGATTAAAATAACATAAACACAACATGAAAAAAAAATGCTGGAGCATTGTTATCATCGCAAATTTTTTCCCTCTCTCAGCGAGAGAGAGAGAAACGATTCTGCGAGTCAAACTTGACTAAAGTTTTGAAAATAGTTTCTGAAAATAACACGACTCTATTTTTGAAATTTGTGAAAAAATTTCTTAGAATGGCACTCCCCTGACGGTACGAGGTTCAACCGTTCCTGACACCTTTACCAGGGGTAATTGTACCAAGGATCAACGCGTGCTTAGTTAGGCTCAAATACCTAAATTATGCTCTATTTCCTAAATACACAGAGAATCAGGCATGTGCTATGAGATTTTTGAAAAATGCATATTTTGAAAGATATGATATTTGCTTCTATTGCTTGAAAAATACTTGAAAAAATGATGATTCTGAAAAAATCGTGAATTGCATTGAGAAAGCATTTCTGAAGAAAAGAAAGGTCAATTTCTGAAGAAATCATGAGATTTTGAAAAATTGATTTCTGATAAAATCTCAATGACTTTGAGAAAATCGATTTCTTGGAACTTTGAACCTTTAAATTGAGGATGTTAGAACATTAAAAAATCATGATTTGAACTGGAGAAATATTTGAAACATCATTGAAAACTCAGAGTTTTGAGAAAATCAATATCTGAGAAAGACTTAGAAAATTTTGAGAAAATCAATTTCTCTGAAATGGAATTGGAAAATAAGTGAGAAAAAGGGGCATGTGGCCCTGTGAAAGATTTTCATGATGCACTCTAACTTAAATAAATGAATGCTACATTGAGAAAATATTTATGAAAAATTGAAATATGCAATGGTTTTCGAAGATAGCCTAAGAGTGTAGGCTGAATGTGACTTATACGAAGATGACAAATTTGTGTCTCATTCGTATTCTGACTATGGCCATAAATACGAATTCTATCGAGTTTGTCAACTCCCTAAAAGCTTGTGCACGTGCCATTCATGTCAACCATAGTGAACTTGAAAAATGCATGAATCATCATTCATCAGATATCAGAATTTATGAAAGCAAACTATATGCAATGCACCCTATTCTATGGAGAAATATAACTCTTATTCCAATATTACATTTGCTTTTACATGAATGAAATAAAAGAAAAAAATAAATAAAATCTTCCTTCTGAATATCCCTGCAAAATTAGAAAATGAGTTAGCACAAATATGTAGGTTTTTCCAGATTTATCCAACAATATCTAGAAATTATCAGATTTATCAAGATATAAACTCTGATTCATACCTCACTGATATAAACATGAAAAATAAATAATGCTAAAGTATGAAAATATTAAAATAAAGTTTGGAAATTCAAAATTGAGGTGAAAATGACCAAAATGCCTCTGATAACAAGACTATGACCTTGAAATCATGGTTTTCAGAATTAATTTTTGTAAAAATAAGAGTTTTGAAATTCAAATAAATGAAAATGAAGATAAAATCAAACACAAGATGATATAATATTATATGCATGCTAAAACCTTAAAATTGCAAAAATATCACTAAAATATCAAATCTCACGCGAATTTCGCCTTTCTTTTGACAATTTGACTAACAAATATGGCAATTAAACTCAGAATCAAACCAAATTTGGCATGGACACCTATATTGACCTTAAAAATGGAATAGAATAATAAATTCATTTTTTTATAATATTTTAATATAGAAATTAACAAAAAACCCAAAAAATGCATGATTTTTGCCTTTTAGCCTACACCTATCCTAATGACAACCTGATTTCGGGTACTAACTTACCATAGAAATTCACCAAATTTTATAGGGTGATAGTAGACACTTAGGTGATAATTTTTTCATTTTACAGATTTAGGATTCGACCTACGGTCGAAGAATTATAGCTCTGGCAATATCGATCGAAATCTGGTGAGTTTAAAATTGATGGAGCGTATCTGCTTTTTACAGTTTTGCATTTTGATCTATGGTTGCAGAGGACACACTAGATTACCAGACATCTAAATCCATCAAAATTGTAAAAATAGGAAATCGGTAAGTAAACTTTTAAAATCTAGGAAAAATAGAAATATAAATCCTAAAATCCTGAAATTCTGGAAAATGACAAAGGATATCATGAGGATCAATTCCTCTTTAAACAGACAGAGCATCCGACTTACAGGTCAGAAGCCACAATCGATTTAGGTCGTACTAGGATTCTGACGACTTGTAACAGGCATAATATTGTGGTATGTAAAACCAGATTTTTGAGAGGTAGCAACCTTTATCCAAAAAATACCATAAAATCCAGTAAAATACTAGATTTTGCCATAAATCTACTGTATTTTACAGACAATGAATCAGATCTCCATGAGGGAGATCTCATATTAACAAGTCTGCTATAGGGGATCCAGCGTTTTCACAGGGTTGAAAACCTGGTCCGGTTTTCATTTTTTTAAATGGGGTTACAGATCTCAAAAGGATCTGGGTTTTTTGAAGAAAATCAAAAGGATCAGAGTCCTAATTGATTTAGGACTCTGGCCCAGAGTTTCAGTTCGCTTAGAACTCTATTTTCAAAACTTTGAATTTCAACTGTTGATTTTAACCCCTTTTCAAAGTCATTTTCCGTCTTTGTTTCAAGTTTTTCAAAACCTGATCTGGAGGAGTTCTGACCCAGTCAAAACTCTGTGTCATTTCAAAACTTTCAAAATCTAATTTTACTTTTGAATCTCATTTGAAAAACCTTTCATTTTCAAGTCTTAAAATTGTTTCTGAAAAATCAAACGGGGCCCACTCAATGTGGAGCCACATTTGAAGAAGTCGGGGTTAGTTGGTGTCCTAGTTAGTTTAGGGATTTAGAAGAGTCAAAATTTATTTTGAAAATCCATTTTAACTTTGTTTGTTTTAACTATTATTTTCCAGCTTTAAATTGGAATTTTAAAAAAACCAATGTGGGCCCACAGGAGGTGGCGCCACATTTGGAGTTATTTTAATGGGATTAGGAGTCTTAGGTTAATTAGGAACTAATTAGAAAGGTTTAGAAGCTCAAACCAATTAGGAAAAATCGCCCCGCCCCCCCTTTAGAGTCCATTTTTTTTAAAACTCTTAAATTAAAACCTAAAAAAAAATCTCTATTTAAAGAGCCCCTAAGGGGGTCGACCCCCACACTCTTCCTTTAGGATTTCTTAGAGCTTCTCTCTCCTCTCCAGCCCTTCCTCCTTCCTCCATTGCAGTTGCAACCTCAAGGTAAGGTTTTCATAAATTTTTTGGCTTTACTTAATGTTTTTTTCCCTTGTTTTAACATGGATTTCACTATTGGCGCCTCCTCTTTCATGGTTTAAACCATGGAATCACCATCAAGAACCCCAAGTTCGATCCAAGAAGATGATCTAACTCTATTCCATGCTGATTTTTGAGATTCTAATCTGTTAAAATCGTTTATATTATTGTCCTTCATGTTCCTAACCAATGAAACATGAGATTTGCCCATTAAATGGGTTAAATCCATGATTTCAAAGGTAAAAAGAAATTCCAACCATGGATACCCTGTTTTATTTTTATTTTTTAGCATATTAATGTTTATTACATGTGTTCTAGCATTGAAATCAATTTCATTTTACTATTTAGATATTTTTATGGTTTTTTATTGATTAAATCATGTTTTTTTAGTGTTTCTTAGATTTCTGTATGTTTTAATCTTGGATCCATAGAAAGCATATTAGTTCGTATTGAAATCTTTATTAGAAATTTCTGATTTTTTTATATGTGATACACAGATATGCTATTGAGTCTCTGTAAAAAATCAAAGATTTTGGGATTCAGGAACCTTGTTAAAAAAATACAAAGTCGAATCGGGATTTTTGTTGATTAAAATCATTGTTCAAATTCAAGTATAACTTGTAGATACGATATTTCTCTCATCCGATATCTGATTCGAGATCCGTAAACTGCAGTAGCTTCGTGTTGATGTCATCTATTTACTGTAAAATGTTCATAATTTTTTGTCACTATTTTATATTTTTCCTTTATCAGAGAGTCAGGTAAACTTTTTAAAACTCGTTATGATTTGTTAAAACCCTAATTCAAATTATGTTGATCATAGATCCTTAACCGTAGATTTGATTCATGATCGGTAAAAAGAGAAGTTAATTATTTATCTGTTTGTTATTCATTGCTGAAATCTCAGAATTTTTTGGTGAAGTCTGCTATTTTCCCTGTATTTGCAACTAGAAGTATCCATTTTAATCAATTTTATATTTGTTAATTTTAAGTCCAGATTTCTAGAACGATATCTCCATAATCAAAGATGATTTTTCTGATCTGTAAAAGGAAGATTCTCTGTATTTCTGTCTACTTTGTCTATATAAAATTTAAGGGATTTCTATGATGTATTAATCCCTGATTCGGATCTAAAATTGAAACAGGTACGTATTTATGGGGAAAAATAGCATATTTTAGGGTTTTAATGCAATTTTTGAATTGGAATAATGGCAAAAATATATTTTTATGATTCCAATCTAATTTTAGGGTGATAACAAGTGCAGGTGCCGATTTTTTTGAATTTTTGAACCCATCTGATACTTGGATGAGCCAAATTGCAAAACAGGGTGCTCGTAAGATCCCGAAACACAGCTAAATTCATGATTTTTGTGATATTTTTAGTTTTTTATGCATAAGTTTATGTTTTTAGGGTTTGTTCATGTTTAAAATCATATTCGGACACTTCATGTTTGATTTAGCTGATATTTGATTTTATTTAAACCCTAAACCCCAAGCTTTTACCAAAATATTTTCTAAAAACCCTGATTTCAAGGTCATAGTCTTGCTATCAAGGGTAATTTAGTCATTTGACCTCAATTTCGAAATTCCTAAATTGGATTTTCTTATTTTTAATCATACCAGATCACTTTATGTTTGATTTATTTTCATTTGAATTCCAAAATCTCATTTTTACAAAATATCTTTCTGAAAAACCCTGGTTTCAAGGCCATAGTCTGGTTATTAGGGCTAATTTGGTCATTTTGATCCCAATTTCAAATTTTCAAATCTCATTTTCATATTTCTTCAATTTTATTTCCTATTTTATTTTGTTTATCTCAGGGAATCATGGAAAAAGACTTATATCTAGCAAAATCCAGTAATTTCTAGATATTACTGGATAAATCTAGAAAAGCCAACATATTTTTACTAACAAGTTTTCTAGTTTTGCAGGGATATTGAAGACTTTACTTTCCTTTATTTAAATTCAATTAGTGATGTAAATCAAATTAAATTTGGAACAAGAATTTTAATTCCTGCTTAGAATTGGAAGCATTGCATATAGTTTAATTCTGCAAATGTTATTATCTGATGCATGTCAATTCATGCAATTTTTTTTACAAAACCACCATGGTCTACACGAATGGCGCATGCACAAGCTCTTAGGGAGTTGACAAACTCGGTGGAATTCGTATTTATGGGCATAGTCAGAATACGAATGTGACCCAGATTTGTGATCTTCGTATTAGCCATATTCATCCTACACTCTTAGGCTAACTTCAAAATGCACTGCAATTCTCAAAAATACAAAAGAAGATTTTCTCAATTCTTTAAAATCAAGTCTTTCAAATCCATATTCATTCATTTCATTCATTTACAAATTCCAATTCCAACTCAGAGAAATCGATTTTCTCAAAATTTTTCAAATCTTGCTCAGAAATTGATTTTCTCAAAACTCTGAGCTTTCAAATGGTATTTCTAGTATTTTTCAAAGTTTTAAATTTGATTTTCAGGTTATATATTCAATTTCAAAGTTTGAATTCAGAGAAATCAAATTTTCCAAAGTTACTTGAAATTCTTCTGAAATCGATTTTCTTAAAACACTTAGATTTTTTCAGAAATCGATTTTCAATTTCCCTAGAAATATTCTCTCACCATGATTCACGATTTTCCAAGTGATATATCTTTCGAGAATTTTCCAAGTATTTCAAATATTCAAAGCAAACATCATATTTTCAATCTGCATTTTTAGAAAATTCATAACACATGCTTGATTCTTTATGCATTTAGGAAATAGGACACGATTTAGACAAGTTGAGCAAAGCTAAGCACACTTTTGATCCTTGGTTCGATTACCTTTGGTAAAGGCGCCAGGAACGATTGAACCTCATACCGACAGGCGAGTCCCATTCCTTAGAATTATCCTGCATTTTAAAAACGAAGGTGAGTTATTTTCAAAATCTTTTTCAAAGGTTAGTTTGACTTGCAAAAGTAAAATTTTGCGATGATAACAAGGACCCGCTTTTCAGGAAGAGTGTGATGGACTCATTCCTTCATGACCAATTCACAGACCTCACCATTACTGACCCCCTTTCTATAAGAGAACCCTAATGTTAGGAAGTTTTGAAGAAAGCTTAATTTCTCTTCGAAAGTTCGTTTTGCAAACACCTCATCTTCAGAGAAGAGAGGAGTAATTTCTATTTCCCATTTCTGGATCTTCTCATTTTAGGAAAGGAGAAGAAAATTTTTTGTCATGGATGCGTGGAGTCGTGCTTCAAATGCTCGCTTTCACAAAGAATTTCAAGAACATTTTGCCAATTTGTCATTAAATATTTGTTGATTTCAAAATCTTTATTACACAAAAACTTTACCTCAGAATACCTTCAGTATTACTTCCGAAAGGATAAGGCTTTCACAAAGAAGGATTCAAAATTCAAAATCTTTCTATTGGCCAACCAAAAGGATGAAGAATAAATCCTCGATATGTCCAGCAAAGAAAATTCAATGTTGTTGCAAAGCTAGAAGTGATCGATATTGATCGCAGTCAATGACACATTTTTAAAGATCATTCTTGGAAAATAAAGCAGTTGAAATATTCTGGGTGATACAGAAAAATCCATTCAACTTCCATATATCCTCAATCATTTAAGTTGCAATTAAATATCTGCAAAATAGATCTCTCAATTGTCGTCAAGATGAAGATGAATTATGTGAGTTAGACCCTCGGGGTCAAAGAAGATTTGGATCATCTGCAAGATGAAGGAGTTTGTGAAGGATCCTTCCAGAAATAGTTTAGATCACCGCCAAGTTGAAGGCGAATGTGATGAGCCTCCTCACAAACCCTAAAAGATATTTAATTTCTGCTATCATCAAGAGATTTTCAACCAAAGAGCCAATACTGTCAAGATAATCCATGAGGTAAAGAGGGATCAGAATATCTCTGAGATGAAGGAGTTTGTGACGTACCCTCCCCCCCCCCCCCCCAAAAAAAAAAAGAAAAGTCAGGACATCTCCAGAATGAAGGATGATGTAATCCCCAAAAACCCAAGAGAGCTCCAATTGTGCCAAAAGAAAAAAAAGAGAGTGCAAAAAGATCATCATGAGAAAAGAATCTCAGGATATCAGACTGCCAAATCTGTCAAGAATCCTCTTTAAAATTTGTGAAATTTTATTATCAATATTCTTTCACCAATTGCTTTCACAATATCAGGAATACTTTCTTTTCCGTTCATATCAAGGAAATTGATAGCTTCCTTAAAAGAAAGTCAATTGCAAGCAATTTGAATTCGAATCTTGATTCTACAGAGTTAAGCTCAATCAGAGGTAATACTTCAGGTAGAAAAGATGAAATATTTTCACCAATGTGCATCATTTTCAATTATTTTGAATCAACAACAATTTTCAACATTTTGACAATATTTTTTAGCTATCCTAGTGTGATGCGAGAGCTTGTTGTTCACCTTTGGCGCATCATGAGATCGTTTGTTATCCCTTTTAGGACTTGATAACGGGAGTTTTCAAGATTCCTTCCCTTCTGTTGGTATAATCTGAGTGCCTAGGCTCTCAGATTCGCACACTTCCCTGTGTCCCCACTGTCCCACCATAGACAGTCCAATTTCGGCTTGAGGTTAAGCCACCAATCATTTTCTCGCAAAAGGTCATCAATTTCAAAAATTATTTAGTCTCAGCAATGAGGCACCCAAAATCAAACCCCTTTTCAAGCTTTAGGGACCCCAATTTCATCATTTTGCAAAACCCTTATCGGATTCATTGTGCGAAAGTCTGAAGGTTCCATCATGGGTTCTTCTTTCGAGAATCCCATCATTTTCATTCCCGGTCAGGTTTAGGGTCAAACCTGAGCCTCATTCTGATGAGGTATTTTGTTCCCGGTCAGGTTAAGGGTCAAACTTGAGCCTCATTTTGATGAGGTATTTCATTTTCCGGTCAGGTTAAGGGTCAAACCTGAGCCTCGTTTCTACACGAGGTATTTCTCGTCTCATCCATGTTAAGGGCAAAACCTGAATCTCACTTCTTTGAAGTAAAATTTTCTTCTTCATTCTTTATTTCATATCTACTATTCTCATCAAAGCTAATCTTCATATCCAGTCAGATCCTTCTAACTGGGGCATTTTTATAGCCCAAATTTGGTGTGTTTTTCTTTGCCACTAAGCTTGGCCCTAAACAGGCTTAGTAGCAAAGAGGGGCATCTGTAAACACCCCAAATTTCTTTCATTCATTTTCAAATATCCCCCTCGTGCAGTGCCAATCCTGTTAGATCAGTATAGGAGTCCAACCCCAAGTTTGTGTCAGAAACTACCATTTTACGCACTTTCATTAAGAAAGTTACCATTTTACCCTTAGGTCATCCCAAACCTCATTCAGTCAAGGTCTACTAAGTTCTTTAGTCAATTCAGAACAGTTAGAATGTCAGTCATTTGTAGCTCACCCGAGCTCGCAATAAACTGACCATTTCTATTTCTGACCATTCTTGCTAAAATGGGATCATTTCTTCAGAAATGAGCTCATTTCTCACTTAAATCCAAGCAAATTGTCTTCGAGTCAGTCATTCAGAGTCTGCCTAGCGACATAATTCTACTCGATATGACCGAATACAACGTCATCTTCGGTATGGATTGGCTTTATAAGTATGTATTATGTCATGAAGGGAAGGTAGTATTGTCTCAACCTGGACTTCCCAGGGTAGAATTCAGATTATCTAGGCCTACCTTAAAGAAGTGTGTAATATCATCGATAAAGGCCCAGAGATATTTGAAGAAAGGTTGCACAACATTTCTAGTCAGCATTGCTCTGACAGATCCGCTGACAGTTTCGCTTGAAAGTTTAGATATGGTTCGAAAATTTTTAGATGTTTTTCCAAAAAAGTTGCTTAGACTCCCTCCACACCGCGAGGTTGAGTTTAGTATCCAGCTACTGCTTGGAACTGTTCCAATATCCAAAGCACCCTATAGGATAGCACCTGCAGAACTGGAAGAATTGAAAAAACAGTTACAAGAACTTATGGAGTAAGGTTTTATCAAGCTTAGTATATCACCCTAGAGAGCGACTGTATTATTTGTAAAGAAGAAAGATGAATCATTGCGATTATGAATTAATTATAGGCTTCTCAACCAAGACATAGTTAAGAACAAGTATCCATTGCTACGTATTGAGGATTTATTCGATCAACTAGAGAAAGCTAGAGTATTATCAAAGATTGACCTAAAAACAGAGTATCATCAATTGAGAATCAAGGAGGGCGATGTTCCAAAAATAGTTTTTTGGATAAGGTATGGGCATTATGAGTTCATAGTTATGCCTTTTGGACTCACAAATGCGCTAACAACTTTCATGGATCTAATGAATAGAATATTCAGACCTTTCGTAGACTCCTTTGTAATCATCTTCATAGACGATATTTTGATATACTCAAAAAGTGTGGAGCAACACTGCGAGCACTTGAGGATTGTTCTAAGAATTCTGAGAGAGGAACAACTTTATGCTAGTATTGGCATGGCTCTGTACGAAGCATTGTACGATAGACCCTGTCAATCGCCAGTTCACTAGGACAAAGTTGGAGAACGTACTACGGATTTACTTGTGGTTTTGCAGCACTATGCTGAACAAGTAAAAATGATTCGAAAAAAGACTACAGACTGGACAAAGCCGACAAAAGAGTTATGCGGATCAAAGGCGTAGGGAATTTGCATTCACTGTCGGAGATATGGTTTTTGTAAAAGTATCTCCGATAAAGAGTCTATTTCATTTTGGAAAGAAAAGAAAGTTGAGTCCCAGATTTATTGGCCCGTTTGAAATTATTGAGCGAGTTGGCGAAACTGCCTATCGTTTGACGCTACCTCCCCAGTATGAACAAATCCACAATATTTTCCATGTCTCGATGTTAAGAAAGTATGTGCATGACCCATCGCACATCATTAAATATGAAGACATAGAAGTCCGACAGGATATGACTCTTAAAGAAAAACCAGTAAAATCATCGATCAAAGGGATCAAGTCTTGAGGACAAAAACCATTCCACTAGTGAAAGTAAAGTGGCAACATCACAAAATAGAAGAATGTACCTGGGAACCCGAATCTAGTATACGAGAAAAGTACCCTGAACTATTTCTCTAAGACTTATATAGCAAATTTCGAGGACAAAATTTTTCTTTAGAGGAGAAGGATATAATACCCGATAATTTTTCAAAGATTTTTTTTTTGAATATTAATATCTAAGGTAATGAATATTTTTGGCAACCTACTTTATGATTTTTTAATACACGGTGGCGATCACATCATAATTTTGAAAAAAACGCAAATGATTTCATCAAAATCAAAGTGTGTAAGCTCGCAAGACATGCTTGACAACATCAAGGGCAAAATCATCAATTTGAAGGTCGATTTTATGAGTTTTGAATACTTTGTTGCATTCGTATAAAAAATCCAAGGAGAATGATTTTAATTTCATCGAAATCGGAGTAAAAATGCATTCAAAACATGGTCGGCAAGTGTCAAGGGTAAAATGGTTATTTTTGTAAATATCGCAAGACATTTATAACTATTAAGGTCATTTTTGTCTATTCCTTAGTTGATTGAGTCAGTCAACTAGGCTTTATGAACTAAGAGGGGCATATATATATATATATATATATATATATATATATATATATATATATATATATATATATATATATATATATATATAACTTAAGTATATAACCAAGCTTAGTTACACTAACTAAGTTCTCACTTAATATAACTAAGTAGCTACCCAACCGGTTCAGTCAACTGAACTGGCTGGGCCAGCTGAACTTAGGGTTGAAACATCAAGATCCAACCCAAAAATCCAAGGCCTATTTTAGGTCAAACAAGAGGAGCCGACTGTTTTGGGCCTCTTCTTTTTAAGAACTTTACCAAGTGTAACATAATGTTACACTTCGAGGGCTGGGCAATACCAGAGCCCCACCCCTAGCCTATATAAGGCCCTCTTCTCCCCTCCTCATTTATCAGCTCCCTCTCCCACTCTCTCGTTCACCCCCTCCCTACTTAGCCACTTTCCCCCTTCTCTAACCACCATTAACTGGCCACCAGGCACCCTCTTCTTTTTTCTATCACCACCTAACCCAGCCACCTTCAACTATACCTTCCCTCTACTCACCCGGTCTCACCACCATTGGCAGTAACTGAACCATCACCACCTAACCCAGCCACCTTCAACTATACCTTGCCTCTACTCACCCAGTCTCACCACCATTGGTAGTAACTGAACCATCACCACCTAACCCAGCCACCTTCAACTATACATTCCCTTTACTCACCCGGTCTCACCCCTCTCCTTGCACACACACCTTACCCTCACCTAATTCATACCCCAACTGACCCGATTGCTTCAAAACAAAATCAACCTGATTCAATCATTATGATCATCATCACACGTGAAAATTTTTATTTCTTATCATCAACGCACTTTCGAGGTAAGCTCTATCCAAATGCGTGTGGATTCCAAATATTTAAATATATTATGCATGATGTATTTATTTTGTCTCATGAATATAATATATACACACACATTGGATTTCAAATAAAATAGTTTTGATATGTGTCATACTTTGAATAAAACAAGTATTTCAAATAAAATAATATATTTTGGTATGTATCATACTTGAAATAAAATAATCATATTTGAAATAAAATAATAGTTTCGGTACATTCCATACTTTGAGAAAAATGATTATATTTCAAATAAAATAAATAGTCGTGAGTACATCTCTTTTGAATAAAATTACATATATATATATCAAGCTTCAATTAAAATAATCATTCTTTGAACAAAATAATATAGGCATATGCATTATGTTTCAAATTAAATAATAATTTTTGTACACATCATACTTCGAATAAAATATTACTTTCTGCTTACTTTTTCGCTTATTCATCTTTCTAAGATAAAAATATTTAAAACATGCATAGAACCACGTGCATCTATGCTTAGCTCAAGAATAGAGCCCTGGGTTTAGAAAACCCTAATGACAATAAAATAGTTTGCACCGAAACTAGTTATGGCCCAAAAAAGACCAAGGTCCTAGAAACCTTTCCAGTATACAATAGTGTGTAGGCATACTTCCGTCCTGAGATTAATTAGTGTACAAGCTTGAAATAAATTAACTCCCAAAGTGTGAAACAAGCACTATCTGATAAATAAAATATGCCTACACACAAAACTTAAGATACTGATTTGTCGCATTGGCGAATTGCTCGAATATACAAAGCAAATACTTTTGGGATCAGGTACACATACATGACTTTGGTTATTATCCAAAAAATGGGTACTTAGATTACTGAACCCTCGTTCTATCCTACACAGTGTAAGGCACATAATCCCTATAATAAAAATAACCCTTCTGATCCATTCTATTCTGATCTCTAACTTGGAGAAGGCAGATGAGACAAGCTCGAGTGATTATGTTCTGATTTATGGGAGTAAGGCATCCCAATGGTCTTCATTCATTCGTAGGTCTACGGAGTTCGAGGCTATCCATGTGTCCTAGGTGATAGATCCCCAACTACTGCAATAGTCCAAGAAGTATCTTACTTTCTATTCTGCCTTAGCAGTGATTCTCCCGATCACGGACCGCCCGCTTTGGGTTTGCTACAATCAAGTACCCGAGATTAAAAGATCTAAGAATAATATACCCCCCAAAATGCCTCGGTTGTCTGCAATGGTCTTCCCCCACGTGCTAGGGTGGATGGTTAATTATCGAAACAACGACCCTTTCTAATCATAATTTAAATGAAAATATGCCTTAATTATGCAAACAATTATGTTATGTATTCTGTCTTACTTTTCAATAAAAATGTTTTATCAGAATTGATTGAATATGTTTAATATTCTAAATTACCGAAATTGGTATAGACTTACCAGACTGTCAAAAGTTTGATCTTTTAATGGATTTTTATTCAGATACAGGTTAGTGAATGTAGTGGGGCAAGAGCAGCATCGAGAAACTAGTACTCTCCGAAGGATCCAAGGACCAACTTGAGACTTTTGTTCATAATATTTTGTATTCCCAAGTTTTGAAGTATTTGTATATTTTGTCAGAAATGAGGTAAATAATATTTTGGTTTTCACTCTAATAATAACTTTGCTTTATTTCACTCATGTGACTCGCTCAAAATTTTCAAAACCGGACTCAATATTAAATCATTTTCAACTGTCAACATTTAAAGAAAAAAAATTAAAATTTTTAGTAAAATTTTGGCTTTTAAATTTCAGGGCATCACAAGTGAGGTACCTCTTCCGCCCCTGTACATGATCTTTCCACTCTACTATCTATACTCTTCATTTTTATCTCGATACTACTAGTGTAGGTGACTGCATCTTCAACTTCATCTATCCGAGCATTGAGGTTACCAATAACATAAGAACGAGCCAATGAATCATTCTTCTTTAGCACTAGATCACCATATCCCTCGTTAAATGCTTTCGGGATATGAGACAAGCTTGTAGAGACAAACCATTCAACCTTTTCTACACATTCAGACTTCGATATAGGCTACATAAACAACCAAACTGGAAGATAGGGGCATATGAATTGCTGAAACAAATGGAATAAAGTATTGAACATGCAAAGATAACTTGAAAATCATGCAATTCTTTCACAAAATAACTAACTCGTGCTAATTGTATAAAAAATAACTAATTCAAACTATTGTTTAAAAAAATAACTGATTTAACTGTTAAAGTTCTGCTTACTGAAAAAAATTGCCATCAGTGATTCTAAAATACTTAAGGATGAAATGTCGCTAATGAATCATCAAAAATAGTTGCCAAAAAAGTCATCAAAGGAAAGCATGTTAAAGACCATTGGTTTGGGACCACAAAGAACCCTAGTTTGTGCAAAAATAGCCCTAAAGTGTGAATAATGGGTTTTTATACTCAATCATTTTTTTGTGTAACCTTCATGAGGTATATGTGTTGATCCCTACATATATGCAACTTTAGTCCATTATTTGCAAAATTATATAATTCAATTTAACTTTGCATATATTTTTATGTAAACTTCATAAAATATATATGAATTAAGTAAAATATTTGTGAGGTTACGATATTCAATTTTACATGAAGTTCACACATTTTTTATGCAAACTTTGTATTATATATGCAAACTTAATCAAGTGTTTGCAAAGTTTCAAGGTTTGGGTTTAACATGATGTTCACAAATATGGTTATGTGAACTTCATGATGTTCGCAAAAAAAAAACATGTAGACCTACGATATATCATGTGAACTTCGTGAGTTTTGCACATACGAAGGGTAAAAAAGTTCTAACAAAGTTGGGTATTTATGATTTTGGACATGGGGTAGATTTCAGAAATTATGGGGCATTTCAAGAAATATGTCATTTTTGTCGTACAGTACAATCATGTTTTTTTTACTGTTTCAAAAGTTGTCACTATGTGTGTACAAACACACACATGCAGAGAGAGAGAGAGAGTTTAAGGATTATTGTTTCTATGGAAACAAGAAATGCATGACTACAACCTACATGAAATGTGATTGCATTTTTATCAGAAATGTGCTTAAACTATATTACGGAGACAGAGGTGATGCCCTGGATTCCCGTGCTCGAAGAGACTGAAATTCATGAAGTTTTAGCACATTCCTTTTCCTGATTCCATTTCTGAACTTGTAAGTTGCTGTGAAATCCATATCAGTTGAGAGCTGATCATGCCTAATCGATTCTTGGAGAGTTTTCTTTCTCAAGTACTTTAATGCCTGAGCTTGAACTAGAATCCATCAGACAGAAAAAGATGGATATCCAGTCAGTAGATACAAAAATCCAGTTCTAGTATATGCTCTTAAATATTTGCAATTGACAGAGTTCGCAATTAAGTTCTAAAACAACTTTGAGACATACATAGCAGTTTAATAATCTCTCTCTCACACACACATACACTATGCAGGCAGAGGGAGAAAAGTGACCTGCTACCTTTTTGTTCGATGACAATATTTGTCGAGCACAAAAAGATTCAAAATCTCAAGCATATGACAAACCTTATAACAAGGTTCTATGAAATGACCTGTGATTTTTTATATTTTATAATCAATATCAAGTGATTTATTGCATGCAAGAAAAAGATACCAGATTCATTTCGAGGTATTATCCCCAAGAAAAGAACAACACTTAAACACATTATGCTAAGATGCCCTCAATTCTCATAAACCAGCAAAGATACATGGTACTTGAAGATAGTCGAAAATAAGTATTTGGTGCCTTCTGGAAAAAATAAGCTAATGTATATCTTGAACTGCCTTCCCTTTGGTATAGGATGTAGCACAATATTGTATCAAGGGTCTGAGGCAGGCATCCAAGAAGGGTATAAAGTATGTGTTTTCAGCTGAGACTGTGTTGTGGGCTGAGTCATGATGGCACTGCACGCATCAAAGAAATGTAAAGAATGCATTTTTTCAGCTAATTCATGACAGGACTATATTATGGCCAGGTCTTCAATGCTCTCTCTCTCTCTCTCTCTCTCTCTATATATATATATATATATATATATATATATATATATTTTGTTACAATTGATTGTACCTACAATTGAGTTGAAATCTCATGATGAGTTGTTTTGACTCAATCTAACCTCATAGATGTGTTCAGCATGCTCAATTTAGTAGGAATCAACCCTTGGATCATGTTTTTTCATAGAAAAAACATGTTTTTATAAGTCAGAAAAAATCAATGCATTCATAGACGTTGATTTTTGGATCACCTGAAAAAACTGTATACAAGTCGAATTCAGATGATAAAAAAATCCTGTTCCCACTAGTAAAAACATGTAGATGTAGATCACATCCTATGTAACATGGACTCTTCTAACAGGGCACAATACAAGCATCACTCGCACCCATGCGGGTGCAACACTTAGACATGGCTTCCTTTGTGTCAGGTGAAGTCAATCACACTGAGGTCCATTTCTGTCTAAAAGTAGTTTCAGTTAACCCTAACCAAGTTCAGTTATATATATATATATATATATATATATGCACACACACATACCCAGGAGGGTATATATATGGTGTCAGATATGAAAGGAAAAAAAACACTGTTTGCTAAGTCGATTGTAAATACAATCAACTGTAGCAAACATTAACTATATATATAGCTGTTATGTCATAATAGCCAGCACTTCATTGCACCATCACAGTGCTTAGCATACATCGGCAGACCAACATTTACATGAGTAAAGTATCTGGATCATTGTTATATAGTGTTGTCTATTACCTCCATGCCTTGTTGAACACATCATGCTTGATATCATTTTTGTGTGCATGAACATGTGATTATTTATAATAAGAAGCCCTAGGTAGATAGGAGCATTACACTCGCAGCACATATTATCACATTGTAAGGTGTTTTATGACATGAGTGTAAACAATAGATGAAGAAGACAAGTCCGGAATCTCTCTGTCATAGGTCTGGATGTTCCATTGCAAAGTATAACTATACTTTGGAAACATACGACAAATTATGGATCTTCCCCAGGTATGTACATAACTATTTGGGACTGGAATACTACCACATATTACAGCATAATACAATAGTGTCATTATATGGCATTCCAACAATAAGCTCCCTTAAAATTCAAACCTTCATCAGAACAAGACATGAACCCATCAATGGCTCACGGCCAAAGTCTCAGATTGGCATTGTCATAGGTCATGATTGCACAATATCACTTTTGTATGGAGAAGAGTCATTTGATTAATCTAAGGATTGATTGGGACCACTTGCTTCCAGGGCCAATTGTTGGTTGAATGTTTTATCTGTATGGAAGTGCTGACTAAACGACAAGCATTATGCAAATCAAAATACATACAAGAGGGACTTGAATACTAGAATGTATAAGATAGCCTTTTCCCATCCATTATGGAGTATTGGTTACTATCAATGATGTAATTTGAAGGAAAACATATACCAAGCATTATTGATTACAATGAGTGATTTAATTTGAAGGATATACCAAGCATTATTGATTACTATGAATGATTTAATTTGAAGGAAAAGGTACAACAAGCATACACTTCAGAACTGTCATTTGAACACAATGTAAAATCTAAAAGGAAAAAGCGCAATCAGGAATAATGCAAATGAAATTTTTAACTGATGAATTCTACCAGGCTTTGGAAACAGAATTTGTTTAAGTGTTGAACAGATTATTCATTGTAATTCTTTCCAGAAGCAATTTTGGATAGTAAAATATTACAATGAAATAAACATATATTTAAGGTAAAAATCTCAAGCAACTAACATACCTGAACCTGAAGCAGATAATGTCATGGCAGCATCTCTTAGTTGCTGGAATTTCTCAAAATCTTCTCCTTTTAATTGGCAAATACCATTTGTAGGATCTAGAGCATTGGTAGATGGAATGCAAGATAGCACACGATCATAACACTGTAATCACAAAGTAGGATATAAGCTTTCTATAATTAAAAACAAGTTCAAAACAGAATTCATTCATTACAACCATATCCTACATTCAGAAATATGAATCAGAGAATTAAGCAAGGATTTTGTCAATGATAATGTGTAACACATCTTATTTTGCGTGAACATGAAGGGACAAAAAATACAAAAAATGTTACATCACCCCTTCTCTGGGCCTTCCAAATGCAATTATGCCCAAAGCTTTCCTACCAACCCTTTACCATTCAGCTCACTGAACTAAAAGTTGGACTGCAATGTTGATTTGTTTCCTTCTCATGGTATCATATGCAATCTAAAATATTCAAAAGAGAATACAATGCTGGGCATTTGAAGGAAATAACATAAAACAAATTAGATTAATTGGATATCTATAACTTTTTAACTAGCTAGACCAGATCATACATGCTAGGATAGTGGATTATGAGTTCTGTATCACTAGGTGCCAGGAGAACCAGTATGCCTGGTAGAATAACTGGACTTTCAGCAATTCTAACATGTTTCTTAGATTCATTTTGGCCATGCTGCAAATGAGTCACCAAAATCAGGCATCTCTTGGTAAGAGAGGTTATTGCATGCCTGATCCATGTTAATAGAGACAAGGCCTAAGGTAGAAATTTCATCTGTTGACCAACTTCCACCTGTAGGTACATATATTGTTTGATTGCTAAATCAAGTATCTCTAGCTGAAAAAATATAATTTATTTGTACCTTGTATTAATAAGGTTCCCATATGAAGACTTTAGATAGGATATGTTATTTAGACATAGGAAATAAACCAAGAGAGAAACATGATCTCATGAAGGAAGGGGGGTAACAACACAGAAAAAGATTGTCATGCTTCTTGGAACTAAAACAGATTGGATTCTTGGAGAAGCATGAATTGTGGAACTCGTGTTCCTCATGATGTACCCTTTTCTGGAGCTTCCACCCCATGGCATTTTAGAAAAAAAATTGATATAAGTAGCATATATTAATATAACTACAGCTCAACTGTTAAAACAAAGAAATTTCTATAAAAAAGGCACAGAAAATATATGCTAATATGAACAAGCCAAAAGCTTTGCATTGCAAAGTAATCAACCTATCTTTGGTAGTGTGCAATTCAGTAAGTCACTCGAACATAAAATCAGAAGAGTATGGTAACAAACACTTGCATGACAAACTAAGTTAAACCTAACATTGTAAAAAAAAATGTCTATATTAAGAAACAAGAAAGATTATTTCAACTTTTGGGAGATCAGCACTACCTTGAGGACCAAAACAAATGAAAGAGAAAGGCAACACTAGCAAGTCCTACCTTGATTGCAATTGAATAGAATCCATTATCAAATGAATCTTGAGCAAGAGTGAGCCATTCATCATATGACACTTCCAACCATGGAGTTTTGGTACAACCATCTTCACGGAGAAGCAGAGCCTCATATTTCAATGCCAAACACCTCTGAAAACAAAAAGGCATGAAAAACACATTTAAAGAAACTATAGTATGTGTACAGTGATACATGTATTTACCATTTAACGAAGGAAGAAGTAGACAGGTGTTACAAGGATCAGAGATGGCAGATGTCCACAATATATGTGAAATGATAACCTGATGCATTCTATTTGGTCAAAATGTATTTGTTTTGTGAGTTTAGCCCGACTCTTATCTTCAAAATCAGTTTCTTGTGAAACTGCTGATCTATTAAAGAAGTTAGCTACTTCATAGTTATTCACTTTCTTTTGCTCTGAAGAAGGCATGTTAAGAAGGGTGTTACTCAAGCAAGACTAGGACCATCTGAACTAAAGCATAAGCATTTATCTGCCATTTTAATAGCAAAAGGGAAGCAATTACTCATCAAAAGAATTAACAGAGATGATTCAAATGTCTGAATGATTCATATGTTGCAGTTGCGGATTTAACATTTGTGAGTAGCAGTTGGAAATCTGCCGAACTAGGCTATGGTTGTTAATCAGCTTTTATTTCTGAAAATTTTGGGTTAGTGGACCATTGAAGTGGTTTGTCTTAGTATCCATGGAGTTCTGCCAAAATGACAACACCAAACGTGTGGTGGATGTGTAGCTGCAGAGTTGTATCGTCATGAAAGAAATAAAGATCTATGTTGAAATCGGCCAGGAACAACCACATGCAGAATCGTACTAACTCAGGGAGTTTAAATATCCCCCCACCAGATGAATAATGAATGTTCACAACACCTGTTTATTCTGCACCTTAGGAATCAGAACTCAAGTCCTCATGCTTACTCAAATATGGCACTTTGATGTGGATCCTAGTAGCCAGAAAAACTATGCAAATCGGCCACCCTTCTCTTCTGCCAAAGAAAACTTTATGCTCTTAGATGATCAGCACATCGAAAAGGGATGATGCCTTTTATTTCACATCTGGAATGCAATAGGTGAGATACGTGTCTACATGGGTGCATGCAAACTTCATGCAATCCTGCACACTGGAACACAGATGCGAAAATGCTCATCCCATGTTCATGATTCTTGGTATGGGGCCCAATGTAGTGCGGCACTCCCCCGCACAGAACGAGCTGGTTTAATTAACAATGATATTCCTAATGCATCTCAGTGCATTAAGGATGATTCAGTCCATTAATAATTTATCATAAAGATCCAGATTTCATTATAAATCATTCCCAGCAGGATTACTGTTTGAAACATTTCAGTTAAATCAGGCAATTGACTAGTAAAAAGTGGAAATATCAGGACTAAAGAATGCCCACATCACTGTGTCATGAACTCCAGCTAAAACAAGCAATCGACCAGTAAAAAAGAAAATGTCTGCACTAAAGAATGATGAACAAAATACAGTGCCACAAGGTCACGTTCGTGGATCGTTCCAGCAAATTGCTTGCTCATTACAGAGCCTTGTCACATTGTTCATGTCAAGCTAAGTTTCCCAGCACACTTTGTGATGCAGTGATCAGGAGGATCACTCCTGAGCCCTGCAGATTGATACCAAAACTAGAGAAGAACTATGATCTATTGAATGTAATCAAACAGAACAATAAAGAAAGCAATAAAAAAAGGGGTTCTCATTCTCTGAATTCCTCTCTCCTCTCTCAGAACAAATATATACAATCGACCTGGATCTGGATTTGGTGGTAGGTCTAATGCATAGATCCAACAAACCAAGTTAGGTCTGAATCAAGCTAGGGAGGTGAAGGGCTAAATCTTTGTCTCCTTTCTCCTTCGGTGACCGACCAGATCTACGCACAGGTGGATCACGCTGACTAGACTCCGAGTTTGTAACGGGATCCAATTCATGTTCCATATCACCATGCATAGGATTCAAATCCTGGACCGAAGCATTAGGATCAGAGGCTCCGTTGTGCATCATTCTCCCCTAGCTGAAGAGAATTCGACTATGGCGAATTAAATGTATAGTGATAAAGAAACAGGTCAGAAACATTGAAGATTGGCGAAAATTGCCACTCATCAGGCAACTCAAGCAGGTATAAATTGTTCCCTAACTTCTGGAGGTCTTCAACAGACCATATTTACATGGCCTCAGTTTCTCATATGACCCTACTGAAACCCGTTCTGGGCATAAGAACACCATGACTAGATCACCGACCTCAAAAAAAAATGACTTTGTCCTTTATCAACATGAGACATGTATTTGGCATAGCTTTCCTCGAGTTTTTGCTTAACCTGAGAATGAATTTCTTGCATGTAATCAACAATGTTTTAAGTTGCAGGCGCAAGTGTGTCTAGTCTAGGAACAGGAGCCAAATCCACAATATGGGTGGGGGAACACCCATAAAAAAATTTGAAGGACGACCTTCCAATGGAACAGTTCAGCATGTTATTGTAGGCAAACTTAGCTTTCGGTAAGACAATCCAAGTCTTGATGTGATCCCTAACTAAGCTCCTTAGCAAATTACCCAATGTACCAGTATGAGGGTGGTACATGCTACTAAACTGGATCTTGGTTTTCAACAGGGCCCACAACGACCTCCAAATATGATCCAAAAAATGAGTGTCACAATCGGAGGTGATAGTTCGAGGAAGTTCATGGTAATAAGCTACTTCTTTAAAGTAATAATAAGCAACTAAGGACGCATCAGTTTACATGGAATAAATATATCCACTTTTGAAAATCAGTCAACAACGAGAAGAGCAAAATCAAAACCTCCAATTGTCTGAAATGAAGTGAATAACAATCACAATGAAATGTCACTAAGGGCTATAAGAGATCACAAACACACAAGGACCACTATTGGGTCAAATACAATCTCACAAAGGAGACAATCACAAGATCACAATCTCACCAAAACACAATGTAAAATATATATTTTTATATCACATCAAATATGCTTGTAAAAAAGAATAAATATACACATGAGAGGGGCTCTATTTATAGTCATACATGGAAGAAAGGGAGGCAGTCTAACAGTCATTGGACTGCCTCCGACGGTCATATTTATGACTGTTGGGAGCAATCCAACAACTAGTTTGACTGCCTCCCAACAATTATATTTTACTAAAACAAAAAAAAAGACAATACAGTCCCTACTAGACTGCATTTATTACAATGACCAAAAAAGACCAAAATACCCTTGATATACATACATACATACATATATATATATATATATGATATATGAAAAATATGAATTAATACAATCAGATAGTAAGGACTCATTATGTGTCATGTAAAAAGAGGCTCCCGAATCCAAAATCCAAGAGGACTTACACAAAGGAGAAGAGGAAGAGACAGCGACACCAGATATAGGAGTGGCTTTTAGGATTTGTAAAATGGCCTTCGCAATTTGGGCAATTGTCAAATCATTGAAATTATTTCATCTTCTTGTTTCTTGAGGTTCCTTATGTGCCCTGGTTCTTTACAATAATGACAAGTAATCTTACTTCCTTTGTAAACCTCCTCACTTTAAGAAAAAATACAATGGAGAGGGATATAATGAGAAAAGCTTTAGGTTTTTACATAGTTTTGAGGACTTGATACGGCAAGAACCTCATCACTAGTCTTGTGCATTCTAAGTCTAGTTTCTTCTTAACATGTTTGAGCAAGGGCCTCACTTATAGAAGGAGTGAAAATTCTATAAAGTAGAGATGACCGAACTTGCTCAAATTCCGGTCTAAAGCCATATAAGAAAGGAAAAAGATTTTCTCTACTTGTTATCTCATTTCAATTGCCGAACCTTCCCACTTAGGCTCTAGCATAGCCAATTTATTCCAAATAGGAGATAAAAGACCATAAAAATCTCTTACACTCTTATCTCCTTGCTTGGTAGTACGCAACTTATCTTTGAGATAATATAGTCGAGCTATGTCATTTTGAATGAATGCGCTCTTTAAAAAATCCCATGCATAACATGCTTTTTTGAACTTGATGATATTGGTAGCAATCTTGAACTCCATGGTATTAATAAATCATGAGAGTATTTAAGCATTGTTAGCCTCCCAATCTTTCATTTTTCCTTGATATTCTTGCAAAGTTTTCTCCTTTTCTTCTTTGGAAAGAGCATTGATTTGGTCTCCTTCTTTTCTTGTTAGCTTTAGTTAGGGTTCATTAGTGGTTCCACTAACAAGACCCCATAGCTTTTTCCCATTTATATGGTTTTTCATGGCGGTAGCCCGCATCAAGTAGTTCATTGAGTTTGTAGGAGATGCCAGATGAGGATTCTCTTTAACCCATGGTAACAATCGCAAGATGGCTTAAAGATGAAGAGCAAGGCTTGAAGATCACCACCACCACAAAAAAAGCACACTTAAGATGATTTTCAATCACAATAGAATGCCACTAAGGGCAACAAGATATCACAAACACATAACGACCACTGTTGTGTCAAATACAAACTCACAAAGGAGACAATCACAAGATCACAATCTTACCAAAACACAATATAAAAATATATAGTTTCATATAACATCAAATATGCTTGTAAAAAAGCTTAAATATACACATGAGAGAGGCTCTATTTATAGATCCATACATGGAACTCCTACGATCATATTTATGATAGTTGGGAGCAGTCCAACGACGGCCTCCCAACAATCATATTTGATTAAGACATAAAAAAAATAGAAAAATAAATAAAAACTATATTGTGCCTATTAGACTGTATTTATTACAATGAACAAAAAGACCAAAATACCCTTGATATACATATATATATATATATATCGATATATTATATTTTAACATTATCTTGGGTAAGCCAAGAACAAGGTCCATGGACATGGTCCCACGGTCTATCAGGAATGGGAAGGGGAGTATACAAACTTGTGTTATGCTTATTCCCTTTGGCAACCAGGCACACATGAGAACACTGAACAAATCTAATGACATCTCACCTTAGTTTGGGCCAACAATATCTCTCATCCAAGAGGGCAAAGGTCTTGTCTTGACCAAGATGACCCGCTAACCTGCCCCCGTGCAATTCTGAAATTAGGTATAATCTGAGAGAAGAGTCGGGAATACAAAACTTATTCTCTCGAAATAAATATCCATCATGTATCAAAAACTTTAAGTCATGGGGATATTTATTTGCAATGCAATTCTTCCAGACGTTCTAAAAATTAGGATTGGACTGGGATAGCTCCTTATAATTCTCAAATCCCACAACTTGAACATACATTGTAGTAAGGAGGTTATTCTTCTGGCTAAATGCATCAACTACCATGTTGAGAGTTCCATATTGATGTCTAATTGTGAAGGTAAACTATTGCAAGTCGCTAACCCATTTAGCATGACGAGAACTTAGCTTTCATTGACTATTAAGGTATTTTAGAGCTTTATAGTCAGTGTATAACAGTACAAGACAAATTCCTTATAAATGAGGTAATTCCTCCAATAATGGAGGGCTTGTACTACTATATAAAACTTTAAATCATATGTGGAGTATTGGCGCTTAGTTGATGTCAACTTTTCATAAAAAATGATAGGGCAACAATTTTGGCTAAAAACTGCACCAATTCCCATATGAGAGGCATCACACTTAACCTCAAATACCTTTAAAAAGTCTGGAAGAGCTAAGACAGGGGCATGGGTCATCTGCTTAATAAGCTAAAAAACCTTCTTAGTTGCAGTTGGTATCCATCGAAGTACAGTACCCTTAAAACATTCCGTAATAGGAGTCATAACGGTGCTGAAATTTCGAATGAACCTACGATAGAAGGTTGCCAACCCATGAAAGCTATGAACATCTCCAATGGATTTAGGGGTTCGCCAATCAACTATTGCCTGCACCTTTGAAGGGTCAACCTTAACTCACTTAGATGACATGACAAATCCTAAAAAAATGAGGCTAGATGTCAAGAAGACATACTTTTTGGCATTCACATACAATTTCTCCATACCCAGTGTTTCTAAAACTTGCTTCAAGTGTGACACATGTGTCATCGCAGTAGAGTTGTAAACAAGAATAAGATCGAAATACACAAGCACAAATTTTCCCAGAAATGGTCGAAGCACTTGTTAAAATAATATGTAATTCTTGATATACATATATTTATAAATATACGTATATCAAGGGCTTTTTGGTTATTTCATATATTGTACTTTAGCACAGTCCATTAGGGACTGAAAAGTCTTTTATTTTTCTATTTTTTGTTTTTTGAACTTTATGTAGCCGTTGGGGGGCTGACAGTCCAACACATGTTGGACTGCCCCCCTTTTGTGAGAGCAAGTGAGGCTCTATAAATAGAGCCTCACTTCTTATTGTAAGCCATGCTTGTAAAAGCATTTTTGTGCAAATATATGAAATTCTTTTTTGGCTTTAAGCCTTGTGCTATTTTGTGAAAGTGATATTCGGTATCTCCTTCGTGAGATTGTTATTGGTCCATTAGTGACCATTTTTATTTGTGTACTTGTGTAGCCTTTCATTGGCATTGTAATAGTGCACTCTTGTTTCATTACATGGTATCAAAGCTAAGGTCTTTAAAAAAGCTTACTTAGTGATCCTTCGTGTGGTAGTGCCCTTCACGCTCGTGCTAGCCGCTTCTCTATTCAAATTTTTTGCAATTCATTATAGGAGAAAGAGATTTTGCCTCTGTCATCACATACAAGCTAAATGAGAACAACTATTTAATGTAAGCGACGGCAATGGAGAATCACATCAAAAGCAAAAAGCTATGAGGCTTTGTTAATGGCTCCACTAATGAACCCCAACTCAAATTGATTAGAAGAGAAGGAGATCAAGTCAAAGTATTGTCCGAAGAAGAAAAGGAAAAGGCTTTACAAGAATACCAAGATAAGTTGAAAGATTGAGAAGCAAGCAACACTCAAATTCTCTCATGGTTTATAAATACCATGGAATTTAAGATTGCCACCAACATCATCAAATTCAAGAAAGCAAGCGATGCATGGATTTTATTAAAGAATTCGTTCATTTAAAAGGATATGGCTAGACTATATTACCTCCAAGACAAGGTACGTAATGCTAAACAAGGAGACAAAAGTGTGAGAGATTTTTATGGGGTTTTATCTCTTATTTGGAACGAATTAACCATGTTAGAACCTAAGTGGGAAGGTTTGACTATTAAAATGAGAAAAGCTCAAATAGAAAGAGAAAATATTTTCTCTTTCCTTTATGGCCTCCGAACGGAATTTGAACAAGTTAGGTCATCTTTACTTCATAGGACCTCAATTCCTTCTATAAGTGATGCTCTTGCGCAAATTTGCCAAAAGAAAACAAGACTTGGCATGTACAAGTCAAATGATGAGGTTCTTGCCATGGCAAGACGGAGAAACTTTGTAAAAACATATAAACCCCATCATTTTGAAAAGAAAAACAATGAGGAAGGATATCATGAAGGATACAAGGGTGGATAAAGGGCAAAATCATTTGTCATCATTGTAAGGAACCAGAACACATAAGACCGAATTGCCCTAAATTCAAGAAAGTAGCCGCTTTAAGTGAAGAAATTCAAGATATCAAGAAAGAAGGCAATTTCAATGATTCGACAATTGCTCAAATAGCAGAGGCCGTTTCACACATCCTTAAGGCTACTCCTACACCCGATGCCACCATCTCTTCTTCCTCTACTCCAGGTAAGTTCACTTGGATTTTGGATTCGGGAGCGTCTTTTCATATGACATATAATGAATCTCTAGTAGCCGATTGCACCAATTCATACTTTTCATGTGTGTCAACCGCCGATGGCACTTCTTTAAAAGTCAAAAGTATAGGGAATCATAAAAGACACTTCAAAAAAATTTTGTGATCCAAATATAAGGGTTATTCCAAAATTAGATGTAAACCTTCTTTCAGTTTCTCCAATTTTCAATAATGGCTGTAAAGTCTTATTCTCATCTAAGGCTTGTTGGGTGCAGGATCTCCAGTTACGGAAGCTGATTGGGCAAGGCCATAGAAGAAGAGATCTCGATTATATGGACTTTTTATGTCTACCAAAAAACTCTTTTTGTAATCATGTCAAAGATATGGATTTAGATCGTTGGCATAAAAGATTAGGACATCCAAGTCTGTCCAAATTATGTCATTTTCCATTTGTGGAAAAATTTTGTAAAGATAAAGATTTTGTACGTGAAGATTGCATACTTGAAAAGATGCAAATGATACCTTTTGGATCAAGAACTTTCTCATCTAGTGAAATCTTTCAATTGGTGCACTCGGATGTATTGGTCCCGCTCCTGTTATGTCAAAGGGAGAATATTTATATTATGTTACATTCATAGATGATTTCAGTAGACATACTTGGATTTTCTTCCTCAAGCTTAAATCAGAAGTTTTTTCGTGTTTTAAAATTTTTCATAACCTTGTTATAAACCAATTTAAAACAAATATTAAAGTCTTTTGCTACGACTTTAGGAGAGAGTTTCTCTCAAATGAATTTCAATCATATCTAAAAGCTCATGGAATTTTACACCAACGATCTTGTCCAAAGACTCCTCAACAAAATGATATTTCTGAAAGAAAGCATCGTCACATTATTGAGACTGCTAGAACCCTTCTTATCTCAAAGAATATTTCAAAACAATTTTGGGCCGAAGCTGCACTTACCGCAGTACACTTAATAAATAGAATGCCTTCTCAAGTCTTGGAAAACAAATCTCCAATTGAAAAACTTTTTAAAATTTCTCCTGACTTGAAAAGATTAAGGGTATTTGGATATAAGTGTTTTGTGCTTCTTGAAAAATATAACAAACTCTCGTCCAAAACCATAAAATGTGTCTTTCTTAGATATGTCGAGGATCAAAAAGATTATTGATGCTATGATCCAAACAAATGATAAACTTTATGTGTCCAAAAATGTCACTTTTCTTGAAAAAGAAAATGGATTTGATTTTAAAAATCCAAGGAAGAAGTTGTGAAAATGTCTATGAATAGACAATACGCATACAAGCATAAATACTTTACAAAAGAAGTGTACGAAGACACTCTCACAACACTTGAACAAAATACGCAAAAAGTGTAATAATAGCAAACATGCAATAATGCATGTATTTCATAAAAGATGCAAATGCTTGAGACTCTCAAGCTTAGGAAAAACAAAAGGGGAACACCCCTATTTATACAAGAAGGAGAAGGTGCAAAGGGGCTCCCAAAGGAGTCGTTGGGGAGCCCCCAACGTTCACATTTGTGACCGTTGGGGGCCCCCAACGACTCTATTGGGGGACCCCCAATGCACCTTTTATGAAAAAGCAAAAAGAATAAAAAATAAATACAGAAAAATAAAGATAAAAAATTACAACATATTCCAAATAGAATATGCGCAAGTAAGGAAATTACAAGAATACCCTTTTCGGGTAAAATAAAGTAAAATATATAAATATATATATTTATATATATAGAGATACATATACTATATTATATGCATATGTATCTCTATGTATATAAGTATATATATTTATACTTACAAAAAAGATTTTTGGGAGGTACATTTTAACACCCCCCCTCAAACTTACGGTGCGATAACCGCAAGTTTGCCAAGAAGGAAATGAAATCTGGGCGAACATAGAGCTTTTGTGAAGTCTGCAAGTTGATATTCAGCCGTCACGTATGGTAGATCAATAACCTTCTTCAAGTATTCTTCTCTGACATAATGGCACTCCATCTCTATATGCTTTGTTCGCTCGTAAAAGGTGTGATTCTTGGCAATATAAATTGCACTTTTGTTGTCACAACACAGCTCTGTTGGTTCTCTGATAAACACTCCCATATCTTCCAAAAGGCGTTGAATTCATACAATTTCCATGGTGGTAGATGTCATGGCTCTATATTCGGCTTCAGTGGATGACAGAGAGACCTTATGTTGCTTTTTACATCGCCATGAGATCAAGGACTCACCTAAGAAAACACAGAAAACAGTGGTGGAGTGACGGTTACTAATGTCACCTCCCCAATCTAAGTCAGTATAAGCAAGTAATTTTAATTCAGAAGAAGAAGATAGAAATACTCCCTTATTTATTGTCCCCTTCAAATATCTAATGATGCGAAGGATAACACTCATATGAACGGTTGTAGGAGCATGCTGGAACTGACTGGCAATGTGTATAGCATGTGACAAATCGGGTCGAGTAATGCTAAGGTACATTAAAGAACCTACCAACTGCCTCTAAGAAGTAGGATCAGTTAGAGGAACACTGTCGTCAACCTTCATTTTTTATCCCACAACTTCAGGAGTTTCGCATACTTTGTCATCAGAAATTCCTGATCTGTCAATAATCTCACAAGCAAGTTTAGACTGAGATAGGAAGTAACCACGTTGCGAATAAGCAACCTCAATTCCAAGAAAATATGTCAGAAAACCCAAGTCCGACATCTCAAATTTTGAAGTCAAGACGGACTTAATACCCTTGACTCCTTGAACATCATCACCTGTGATTAGCATCTCATCAACATAGAGCAAAAGTATCACAATCCCTGTATTAGATTTTCTAGTAAATAAAGCAGTGTCAGTATAACATGAGGAAAAAACATTTTCCAGCATAACACTGGTAAACCTGTCATACCAGGCTTTGGGAGCCTGTTTCAAACCATAGAGGGCCTTTCGAAGACGAAGAACTTTATCTTTAGGAACCTTCATGCCTGGTGGGGCTTCCATATATACTTCTTCGTTAAGATCACCATTTAAAAAAGCATTTTTCACATCCATTTGAAAAATGTTTCAATTTTTAATGGATGCAATAGTAATAAGACATCTAACTGTAACCATTCGGGCTACAGGAGCAAAAGTTTCTTCATAATCAATTCCATATTTTTGTCCATACCCTTTTGCGACTAGGCGAGCCTTATACCTTTCTAAAGATCCGTCGCACTTAGTTTTAACCTTAAAAACCCATCGACAACATATAGTTTTCTTTCCTATAGGTAGAGTTTGGAAATCCCAAGTTTCAGCCTTTTTAAGAGCATTAAGTTCATTTTGCATGGCTTCCTGCCATTCTATACATTTTTTAGCTTCTTTAAAATTCCTTGGTTCAAAATAAGAATGAATGGCACTAAGACAAGCCCTATATCGGGGTGAGAAGGAATCAAAAGAGACAAAACGAGTTGGAGGTCTCCTATTGCTTTCAGATCTTCGGTGATCTAGAGTAGGAACAAGTTCACTATATTGGTCAATAGCACTTCTAAAGGTGTCTTGGTTTCTACGAGAGTAGGTTATTGGATCACTTGAAATTCTACTTTCTTGTTCATTATGTGAGTTATGTTCACCCACATCACCATCATTTTCTTCATCATGATTTGATGATACATCATCATCACTAGATATATCATCATTACTAGACAATAAGTCAAATAGGAAGGAATAATCAAAATTTTCTTGTTGAAAAACATTTTTTTCAAAACCATTTTCATTTTCTAAAAAAGTTACATTTCTAGAAACATATAACTTATCATCTCGAAGATCATAACAATGAAACCCCTTTTGAGTTTCGGAATATCCAAGAAAGGCACAAGGGATAGCCTTGGGAGAAAGCTTGTCATTATTATCCGTAAGTATAAAACACTTACACCAAAAAACTCGTAACCTATTATAATTAGGTTCAAGCTTATATAATATCTCAAAAGGGGATATTTTTCCTAATATCCTAGATGGTAAGCGATTTATCAGATAAACAGAGGCAAGAGCTGCTTCTGCCCAAAAAAATTTAGGAAAATTTTGGGAAATAAGAAGGGTCCTAGTGGTCTCAATGATGTGCCTATGTTTTCTTTCGGTCAACCCATTCTGTTGAGGAGTTTTGTGACAAGACCTTTGGTGAACAATTCCGTGATCCTCAAGGTATACTTTAAATTGATTGGAGAGATATTCTCCTCCAGAATCACTTCTAAATATCTTTATGTTGCTGTTGAATTGATTCTTGATCATTGAATGGAAAGTTTTAAAACATGAAAAAACTTCATGTTTGAATTTAAGAAAATAGATCCACAAATATCTGGAAAAATCATCCACAAAAATGACATAATAAGAAAAGCCTCCTTTTGAAGCAACAGGTGCGGGTCCCCAAACATCCGAATGAACAATTTCGAAAGTTTTAGAAGAGAACATAGTTCTTTGCCCAAAAGGTAAACTTTGCATTTTTCCGAGAATACAATCATTACAATAAAAAGAACTTTTACATGGGTCTTTTGCAAAATGTAAATAAGACAATTTGGTGATATCAGGATGACCAAGTCTTTTGTACCACACATTTATATCTTTGTTTCGGGGCAACATTACAAAAAAATTTGGAACTTGAAGAGATTCCATATAGTATAAGTCTCCTTTTCTAAAGTCTTCCCCAATCAATTTCCCGGATCGGCGATCCTGTATTAAACATTTATCACAAGAGAATTTAATATCGCAACCATGGTCCGAGAGTTGAGAAACAGAGAGAAGGTTTAAGTTTAGTTTAGTTATAAATCTAATTTTTGGAATAAAAAAATCTTGAGTTTCAAAATTACCTATTCCTTTAATTTCAAGAGAAGTTTCATCCGCAGTAGAAACAAAAGATGGAGAAACATTTTTTGAATAATCGGAAAGCGAAAACATGTTTGGGGACATATGAAAAGATGCACCGGAGTCCAAAAGCCAAGAGACTTTACCTGGAGAAGAAGTGGTAGACACAGCGGCACCTGAGGTAGCTCCCTTGAGGAGGGGTTGAAGGGCTTCCACTATTTGATTTAAAGAGAGTGACCCACTTGATGATGCCTCCTCCTTTTGTGGTGCACCAGTGGTAGCCATTGCGAGAAGCTTTTTCCATTTGGGACATATGGGTTTAATATGCCCCGGTTCTTTACAGAAATGACAAATAATTTTACTATAGTCCCTTTTTCCTCTTTGCCCACTATTTTCACCTTGACTTTGTGGTTTAAAATGAGGAGGACGATAGGTTCTTACATTGTTTCTGGGTCTTGATACGGCATTGGCTTTATTGTTTTCTTCATAATTACAAGGAACCACAAGAACATTTGATCCTTGTTTACATAAACTCATACGAGTCTCCTCACCACTTAATTTGGTGAGTACATCTTCAAGAGAGGGAGGAGTAAATGAGGATAGAAGAGATGACCTTATTTGCTCAAATTCGGGTCTTAGCCCATTCAAAAAATTGAAGAAACGATCTTCTTCAAGTTGCTTGTGACGGAGTTCGATTGCATCTCCACTCCATTTTGGTTCAAGCATTGCAAGCTCATCCCAAATGGAGGAAAGATCGGCATAATACTCCCTAATAGTCATTTCACCTTGAGAAAGGGAGAGCGCCTTCTTTTGAAGATAATACTTGTGTGATAGATCCCTTGATGTATACATTTTCTCAAGATAATGCCAAGCTTCGGATGCCTTTTTTAACTTAATAATGTTGGCATTAATCTTAGTTTCAACGGATGAAAAGAACCAAGAAAGAACCTTGAAATTCTTCATTTCCCACTCATCGTGCTTCTTAGAATAATCTTCAAGAGCTTTGACCCTTTCTTCTCCTTCAAGAATCTTGATTTCACTTTCGTTTACCTCCGTTATTTTGGGTTCCGGTTCCGAAATTGTGCCTTGCACATAACCCCATAGCCCCTTCCCTTTTATGTGAGGGACCCATTTAATTTGAAACCAAGAGTAAAATGAGACTCTTTTTCGCCCATTATGAAGTAAAGAGGAAGGGAGAAAGGCTGTACCAACATAATATTTCAAATTCTAGTTTGCGCAAGATCCTTCTAAAATATTTGAGAAGCAAGATGCACCACTTCAACCACCAAAAAATCGAAGGCACGCTTTTCGAGGCACTCGAAAAGAGATGAATCCCATGATCTTCAATCACCAACCGAGCTCTGATACCATGTGAAAATGTCTATGAATAGACAATACACATACAAGCATAAATACTTTACAAAAGAAGTGTACGAAGACACTCTCACAACACTTGAACAAAATACGCAAAAAGCGTAATAATAGCAAACATGCAATAATGCATGTATTTCATAAAAGATGCAAATGCTTGAGACTCTCAAGCTTAGGAAAAACAAAGGGGGAACACCCCTATTTATACAAGAAGGAGAAGGTGCAAAGGGGCTCCCAAAGGATTCGTTGGGGAGCCCCCAACGGTCACATTTGTGACCGTTGGGGGGCCCCAACGACTCTATTGGGGGACCCCCAATGCACCTTTTATGAAAAAGCAAAAAGAATAAAAAATAAAAAAGAAATACAAAAAATAAAGATGAAAAATTACAACATATTCCAAATAGAATATGTGCAAGAAAGGAAATTACAAGAATACCCTTTTCGGGTAAAATAAAGTAAAATATATAAATATATATTTATATATATAGAGATACATATACATATAATATATATATATATATATGTATATGTATCTCTATGTATATAAGTATATATATTTATACTTACAACAAAGATTTTTGGGAGGTACATTTTAACAGAAGTCGAGTATGCCTTTTTATTTGATTTATTACCAAAATCAAATAATGAAATTGTTAATGACGTTGAAAATGTCGAATCTATTAATGACTCTAGTGAAGAAAGAGAACCATCCCAAAAATCTCTTACAGTATTTTAGAAGAAGTAATGGAGAGCATCCATGTGCCTTTGAAAGATATAATCAATCAACAAATATTTAGGAAACTAGTGTTAGGAGATCTGAACGAATCCATAGGCCTCCAACTAGATTTGAATCATATGAATCTTTTACTCCAAACTATAGAGATTACCTTATAGCTATCCATTCATATCATGAACCATCTAACTACAATGAAGCTAAAAACATAGACGAGTGGGTAGAATCCATCAAGATAGAATTAGATGTACTACATAAAGCTCATACCTAGACTATTCAACCTCTTCCCAAGAGAAAAAAAACTATAGGGTGTAGATGGGTCTTTAAAATCAAAACAAAAGGTGATGGATCCCTAGAAAGGTATAAAGCACGATTAGTTGCAAAAGGATACTCCTAGGAATATGGAATAGATTATAAGGAGACATTTGCTCTAATAGTTCATATGACCACAGTTAGGACTTTAGTTGCAGTAGCGTCCATTAGAAAATGGCCTATTTATCAATTAGACGTTAAAAATGCATTCCTAAATGAAAATTTAAACGAAGAAGTGTACATAGATCCTCCTCCTGGTTTGACTATTGAAAAGGGTATGGCTCTTCGACTTCAAAAGGCTTTATATGGGCTTAAGCAAGCCCCTAAAGCATGGTATGATCGGTTTAGTAATACATTATTGAACTTTGGTTTTAAATTTTGTAACACTGACACTGCTTTGTTTGTAAGATCTACATGTACTTCACTTATTATTATTCTTTTGTATGTTGATAATATGATTATCACTGACAATGATAAAAAAGAAATTGAAGAAATTAAAGTTATGCTTAAAAGGTCTTTTGACATGACTGACCTTGGTTTTTTGAGATATTTTCTAGGAATTGAAGTGGCTTACTCGCCAAAGGGATACATTTTATCTCAAATCAAGTTTGCAGCAGATATTGTTGCACGTTCGGAAATCACTGACACAAAGTATGCAGCCACACCTGAGACGATAAATGCAAAAATGAGAGTTGAACATGGAGTACTATTAGATGATCCAACTCTCTATAGGCAATTTATCGGATTGCAAATATATCTTTCTATTTCTAGACCTGACATCGCGCATGTTGTACACAATGCCAGCCAATTTCAACATGCGCCCACATCAGTTCACATGAGTGTCATATTGAGAATAGTTCAATACATCCAGAAAACTATTTCTAAAGGGCTATTTTTAGCATTTTCCTCATCTTTAAATCTTATTGCTTATACTAACTCTGACTGGGGAGGAGACCCCAATAATCGTCACTTAACTACTGGTTTTTGTGTACTTTTAGGTGATTCTCGCATCTCTTGGCGATGCAAGAAACAACAAAAGGTGTC
This sequence comes from Nuphar pumila, assembly GCF_984573655.1. Lineage (NCBI taxonomy): Eukaryota > Viridiplantae > Streptophyta > Magnoliopsida > Nymphaeales > Nymphaeaceae > Nuphar > Nuphar pumila. Next base: position 134,303,390 of record NC_143251.1, read on the forward strand.
TTTATCCTCCACAAAAGCTGAGTATAGGGCAATGGCTACAACAACCACCGAAGTTGTATGGATGCGAGCATTACTTACAGATATGGGAGTTGATATTTCAAAGCCTTCAAAATTATGTTGTGACAACAAAAATGCCATATATATTGTCAGCAATCAGACCTTTCACGAGCGAACAAAGCATATTGAAATGGATTGTCACTACGTTCGTAAAGAGTATTTTGAAGGGTACAATTATCTTATCTATCTTCAGTCTAAATTTCAGATTGCAAATTTTTTCACGAAAGCTCTTCCCTTTACCAAGATTCTTGTATTTTCTTAGCAAACTTTCGATGATCTCACCGTAAGTTTGAGGGGGAGTATTAAAATAATATGTAATTCTTGATATACGTATATTTATAAATATACATATATCAAGGGCTTTTTGGTCATTTCTTATATTGTACTTTAGCACAGTCCATTAGGGATTCAAAAGTCTTATTTTTTTATTTTTTGTTTTTTCTATTTTTTTTTTTGAACTTTATGTAGCCGTTCCCTTTTGTGAGAGCAAGTGAGGCTCTATAAATAGAGCCCCACTTCTTATTGTATGCCATGCTTGTAAAAGCATTTTTGTGCGAATATATGAAATTAATTTTTGGCTTTAAGCCTTGCGCTATTTTGTGAAAGTGATATTCCATATGTCCTTCGTGAAATTGTTATTGGTCCATTAGTGACCATTTTTATTTGTGCACTTGTGTAGCCTTTCATTGGCATTGTAATAGTGCACTCTTGTTTCATTACACTTGTCTCATAACATTCATGAAAGTACTAAGTACTGAGTGCATTCTACAAACGGAAGGGCATGACCATCCACTCATAGAGCCCCTCTTGAGTTTTGAAAGTTTACTTTCATTCATCTCCTTCACAAATGAAAATTTAATGATAACTACTTTTGTATCAATTCCATGGCCCCTTTTAGGGTTTCTTCAAATGCTTTCAATCCAACCTTCCTCGCATTGCTGGTGGGTGCAACCACGTTAGGAGCACTCCATGGTTGGAAGCGAACCCTACTGCACTCGGTTTTAACCGGGCAGCAGGGGGTTTCCCACCACCAAGGATGCACCTCCCTCGAGTTGCTCAACAATTGACACCAGGGGTGGCATTTCTTGCAAACTCTTTTAGACCTCCGATCCAATTATGATTTCTTTTCCCTTGGACGTTTGCTCCTAAGGTTTTTTGTTTTTCTATTTTGATTCCATAGGCTTTTCAAAGATGGCTCTCATCAAATCCGCCAATTGTGCAGACATGCATCTAAAACTCTCTTGCATTTCATGCATGTCTCCCCTTAACTCATCGAGGGCTTCATTTGTATGATCATGCTTTTCATTTAATTTGGGCATACCGCTCTCTAATCGTTGAATGCATGCTTCTAACTTTTCCATGGACTCTTATATGAACTATGCAAGAAGGCGATGAACGAAGGAAGCAACAGAAGCTCTAATACCAAATCTGATGCAGTAATCAGGAGGATCACTGCTGAACCCTGCATATCGATATCAAAACTAAGCAAACTATAATCTATTTATTGAAAAATTCAAGCAAGCAATAAAAAAAAGGGGTGCTAAATCTTTGAACTCTTCTCTTCTCTCTCAAAACAAACATATATAGTCTCTCTATAAAGATGAATCTAGATCTGGATCTGGATTTGGTGGCAGGTCTAATGCATATACCTAACAAACCAAGTTAAGTCCAGCTAGGGAGGTGAAGGGCTAATCCCTGCCACGGCAGCCCTTCATTGACCGATCTACGCACGGGTGGATCACCCTGACTAGGCTGTGGGTCTGTAACGAGATCCAAGTCAGGTTCGGCATGACTGCATAGGATTCAAATCCGAGACCGTAGCATTATGACAAAAGGCATCACGGGTCTGCTTTGCGTCAGGCGTTGACAATTTTGAGAAGACTCAGAAAATCCAAGGATGGAAGCAATTTGATCAGCATCGACAAACTGTCATGAAGTGCTTTGCCATTGCTCTCAAGTTTTTATCAGGAGAATAGAAGTTAACATAATAGAAAAATAATGAACTAAAAAAAGAAAGTATTCTTCTGAAATATCAGTTCATATTATAATATTAAAAGATTAACAACAAGAACATGATATTTTTAAATGCTGCAACCATCAGCGATGGAAATTAAGACTAACGAACAATAACAGGCCCGGCAATAAAATCAGAGAAGCAAAAAAGTTACATAGAATCAGCAAGTAGTATAACTCTCTCTTTATAACCCGAAGCCTAGTCCTTGTAGATTCAGCACTAGAAAGGATCATGGAGCAAGCTAATCCACGAAACTCCCTAGTGTGTTCCGTTAACCTGCCTGATATCTCCCCATTCCTCACATCCATGCGCATCCAGCCGATTCAAAATCAATTCATTATCAATTAGGGCATCGTTTTCCGATCTTGCAATTAGCGTTCGCAAAAGGCACGGCACGATTCACAAAAACAGAATAATCTTCTAGTAATTCTAAAAACTAGCACATACAGATGAAATCAGAAATGTGCACCCGGCCTATTTGAAACAGATTCATTATAATCAAGGCTTCCTTTCCCCACTACAATTCAACTCGCAAAGGCGCGGTAAAATTAACGAAAAGAAGAAGAAGGAGGAGGAGGAGGAGAATCTCCCAGTAATTCTCGACCTAGCACGTGCGCAAACAGGATAGGAAGTAAAAAAGCGAGGGCAGGATCGAGAGAAAGAAAAAGGGCGGAATTCAAGTACCTCGGCGTCGCCTGCGAGGGCGAAGGCGCAGACAAAGAACACGAGGACGCGAAGCTTCTCCTCGATGGGTTTAGACGCGGCTTCTTCGAGGACGGCTGAGATCTCGTTCCTCAGGATACCGCTCAGAGCGGATCGTGTGGCATGCAGGGAGACGACGTCTCCGGAGATGAGGATCGATTGCAGGAGTTCCAGAGTCGGTTTGTCGAGCCTGAGGAAGACAAAGGAACGCTTAGAGAGAGAGAGAGAGAGAGAGAGAGAGAGAGAGAGAGAGAGAGAGAGAGTACCTGCGGAGGGAGAGTCGGGAGCGGAAGAGGGAGAGTTGCTCCGCGCAGACGGCAGTGTTCGCTTCCCCCATTTTGGCGGGGATTCGAATCCCGCCCTTGTCCTCGTTCTTCGAAATTTAAAACGTTACGGATACCGATTCGGCTCGTGTAGCGGGAATGAACGTAGAGGTGATTAGCTCACCGAACCACGTTAACATCGTGGTCTTCTGTATTTCTCTTTACATAGTTGCCGAAGATCAGTGGCGATGAATATAGCCCTTCCATGGACAAAAGGCTTTGGCATTCCAAAGTGTCTCTGAAACCCCTGTTGCATATGGACAATGCTTTCACACTCACTATCAAGCCTCCGACCACCACAGGCATTATTTCTAAAACCTTACCCATCTTCTTTGCCCTTATGTTTCCTTCCCGGCTCCTGCAACTTATATAGACGCAAGTCCCATAAATTGAGCACTCAATTTTGTGTTGTATCTTCCTTGATGTTTGCATACAAATCTCATGAGAAAAAATTATTTATTTCAAGCTCATATTTCAATATATACGCTTTTAGGCTCTGTTTGGAAACTATAAGCATCGACGGGAGTTGAAGCAATTGGTAAAAACCTAGTCAAACTACCTTGGTGTTGGACGTTTGGAAACTGGTAATTGGGGTGGGTGTTATGCATTTGGGATGGGAAGTGAGGTCCTCTCCCTTGTATTTACACTAAAGAATGGAATTGATAGCTAGGTTGCCACCTTTTCAAATTGGCAATCCCTCATCCGACTACCAGTTTCTAAACGGAGCCTTATATCGCTCGTAATAGCATTCGATATAACTCTTTATCGTTGGATATGTCAGTGTCAGTATTTTCATAAGCATGATTTTTACACCAACATAAGTTTTATCAACCGCATTTAAATCTATAAAAAGTCATTTTATCTAAGGCTGATGTTTTAGCCAAACAACATGATGTTTTGAAAACATCTACTATTTTGGTAATATTGGGCTTTTTTTATATATTATTTATTTTTAATATTTTGATCTATTTTATATATATTTGTGTCTATGTGACTGGAGCTGGGTCTATTTCACACCAGCAGTATTCACGACACTCAGCTGCCTCAATAATAGGAGTTTGCTCTTAATTTGATGATTTAGGGTCGCTCCAAACTTTAAACCATTAAAAAAGACAGAACTATTAGTCATACCTTCAAACCGCAATTATGTTACAAAGAAGAAAAAAAAAGAAATTACATCCAAAAGCACAGAGCCGTGCATGTCATGGAACCCAATGACTGATGAAGTTAAAAAAGAAATAAATTTTAAACAATGCAAACGGGCTTGTTTAACTTTTGCAAAAGAATAAAACACAAATGGATAACTCTCTCAACCCTCAATAAACAAAGAAACCCTTATTAAAGAAACACTGAATTTGGAGTAAAAAAAAGAGTCTTGTTTGCCTCTTCTGTTGTAACTACACTGATGGGATATTTAAGCCAACAAACATACCCGCCAATCAATATCTTTGCAAGAAAATCCAGCAATCCTACCCAGCTTATACGTAGGTTATGATTAGAGAGGGAAGATGAGAAAAAAAAAAGGTAACTGTGAGGCTGACTGGCCAGAATACTCACCGGATAAAAATGTGTTGGTTGTAGAAAATGGCTGTGGGAAGGGAGAGAGAGATGAAGTCGACTTTGATGAGGAAGGTCGGACTTTTGCCTTTAACCTTTTTAGTTTTTCTTTTATGTTTAAAATGACTGTATGTAAGGAATATGAAGCAAAGTATGGTGATTATCAGGAAGCATAAGAGACAGATAAGTGACATCTGGGTTTGATAATGGTTTCAATCCAAATTAGGCGGATATTTAATGAGAAACATACATTTTTGGGGAGCTTCCTGAGTCTCAGCTTGAATATTAACGGAATTGGATTGGATTTAATTGCCCCTAGGGGGGTGGCATAGTGGGGTGGGGCTTGGCTGCTAGACAGACAGTCAAGGTTTGATTCCTATGGGTGTCGCCCCCTCTGTGCAAGCAAAAGAGTATCATAGGCACCGGGGACAAGGGTCCTAGCCTTGGAGTTTTACGCTTTCAGCATGACAACCATAGGTATGGCAGGCTGAGCCAGCGCGACCAGGTCTCCGTGTTCTTCGGGTTATAAATCCCCCCCAAAAAAGAATGGATTTTAATCATATACCCATATTTGAGAACCAAACAGAGTTTGGTGTATCATTTGCTCTATGATTGAGAGCCTATGATGGGAAACGCTTTTTTTTTTTTAATTTGAACTCTGTCCAAGACCAATTACATAACCAACCAAACAATCGAGTTTCAGGATCTCAATGAGCATGTATATATGCAACGACTAATCACCTTTATCTTATATAAGTAGACTTACCAAGTTCGCCCTACACCTATGATAGCTAACTACTAATAAAAGTATAGGGCATCTTAGAATAATATACTGTATGTGAACTTTCCATTTTATTCACCCTACACCTATGAAATCCAACTCCTAATAAAGGTGTAGGGCATAGTAGGATAATGTACTACATAGCTCACATGGGGTTTTCTCAAGTATGAAATTTATCTAGCTGACTTTCCAAAAACAGCGATCACAAGTAGGTTGTGGAAACCTACTTCTGAGAAATTGTGCATAACATGTGCACATAATACAATAATTGTAGACGACATTAGATACAAAGAGTTTGTAGCTTAAATAATTGCATGACATTTGAAAAATAGGCATATGCAATATCACCAACTTCAAAAAATGGCACGAAGGGGCTACCATGTCCCCATAATTTTATGTCAGACTTCCTTTTTTTTCCTTGAGATGGAATAAGACTTTGATGGTCGACAATTACCACATTTAAAGAATGGCAATGTGGCATTAGAGTCCTGAATTCTGACTGAACTTAAAGGTATAGTTTAGGAGATCAAATCTGTTAATAATTAATTACTGTAACACCCACCCATGCCATCAATGGAGAAGATCATGTGAACCCTAGGAAAATTAAGTCCTCACCAAAAATATTATCCTAACCTGTCTACAAGGTCCCAGCTGAACGATGCCTCTGCCACTGCCAGAAAAGGCAACTGCTAGTAGCTAGTGGCATCAGTAGGGTGTCAATTGGTTGGGTATGACCTGGCCGAGTGTGGGATCCAGTAGGTTCAGGGTTTGATAACAAAGGAAGGAGTCCGATTAACTATCCGGGTCGCAGAAGCCGAGCATGGTTTATGAAATTTCATGCCAGACCCAGATCCAACCCGAGTTCTGATTAAGACCTGCATTTTTTAGTGTAAAAGATGTAAAAATATTAGCTCGTCGGATATGGACTGTGCATGATTTACGTAATCCTTATCGGACCTGGCAATATGTGTGCCTGTGTGTGTCCACGCGCGCGCGAAGTGTGTGGGCTACTTGGCTCATTTATCTGCGCATGCTGGAGGCTTTTTGATCTCCCAACTGCTTGGACTTGTTAAACATAAGAGACATTTTTCATCCTCTCCAAATGAAAGCTCTGGAATTTATCCGGCACCGGCCCAAACAACTCGTCAATCTCTCTCTTCTTAGTATGAGTTATGGAAAAAAAGGCCGTGACACCATGGCAGCCTACTCCCCAGTGCCGTCCATTTCAGACTATGGACATCCCAAAACCCACAATGAGCACATGTTAAAACGTGTTTTAGTGGCAGGTGCTATCCTCTACGGTCGTGTCCCGCAATGGACGATGTACGGCATAGGCACCCAAAGCGTGTAGGTAGTAATATATATATATATATATATATATATATATATATATATATATATATATATATATATATATACATATATATATATATATAGAGAGAGAGAACATTCACCATTCAACATTACCAAAATACATCCAACAGAATATTGGATGGGAGAGACAAAAGAGAAACATAAGAGCAAAACAACCACAATCTAGATGGTGATTGTGCATAGATCAGAGTACAAGTCGATCAGCCCCTCCCCCCTACTATGTAACTTAAGAGCCAGATACACATCAGAAGAGAGAGAGAGAGAGAGAGTACAGAATAGAAAAGAAAGAAAAAATAGGAGGATCGAATATTAAATTGGTTTATAATTCAACGCGGGTTATTTTTAAACCCAAAATCTTAAAATTCAATTAGGACAATCGGTTGGTTGAAAATCCGACCGATCATGATGTCCTTAAAAACCATCCAAATAGCACGTAGTGATGTTTGGTCCAAGTTATATCAAGTCATGGAAATGGAAAACCAAACCTGACCCCTTAACTTGAAAAAAAATATATATATTTTTTAAAAAAGTACATAACTTTAAACAATTAAAAAAACGTACCTTTTTATTTTTTAACAGGGATGTTTAGTACTAACCGAGGTATGGGACTACCCAGCTGGAAAACATAGGTTCAGGGTATATTGCCTCGGTCAATTAAACCACAGCATGATTTTTTGCTGAGGATTAAACTTTGGGACCGTGACTCAAAATTTTGGTGCATTTTGGTGAGAAACTGTAACGCCCCGGATTTCCAAAACAAAGCTAAGTTAAAATTTTCATGAATTTTTTTTTCTTTGCAGCGGAACTTAGAAAAGCTTTTAGCAGCGGAATAAGACGATAATGAGTCGTCGATTTTAGAAAGCTCCGAGCACGTTGCAGGTATGTGGCCAAGCAACTCATTGACCACCAAAGTGTTCCATTTTATCGAAAACCACATGTTTATTACAACACTACTGCTTAGAAAAGCAGTATAGGTTCAATAAAAGAAAGCAGTACAAAATCTGTCTAGAGAAACCCTTGAACTCGATGTCACCTTGCTCCGCATATCGCCACGCAGGTCCAACACCTGAAATTCCCATTAAACGGGGTCAGAACCACTGATGGTCTGGTAAGCATGCAGTCATACATCCATTCAACTCAAGTATGATAATGACCACTCAGGGTCGCAATGCGCAATAACGACGCTCAAGCCTCCAAGACTTAGCGTATATCGCAAGAGCCTCTGTAGGGCTATGAGTTGAACATCCGCTCGAGTCCTCATGACTTAGAGCAAGCCTTTTCAGGGCTGCGATTTGAATAGTCGCTTAAGTCTCCATGACTTAGCCATGACCTCTTCCGGGTCTCAAAGTGATGTCTAGCTCAAGTCTTCATACTTGGCACATTCGTATCCCACGCATCTAAAGACAACTCCTCGAGCTTCGCTTAGTCGTGCAGATACAACACGGGTCTTTGCCCAGTCGGTCCAGTAGTATACCGAACATGACACCTTCACAAAGGTTATGCAGGACTGACTCAACACGTCATCCACTCATACATTCAAAGCATCGCTGTACCTAGAATTAATGCATTGTTTGATAATTAACCGCTCCCGCCTTTGGTACGCAGGTAGAGCTATTGTCCGGGCATCAACGCGACGTTCTGGGGGTTGATTATTCTATGTATTTTAGATACCTCAGAGGCCTGTTGACCCTATCCATAGTAGAGCAGTGTGTTTCAACTGAGAGAATCCTACTAGGCCCATATTCGGATGCATCCTCTACTTGCAGTAGTTGGGTTCAATCCTTAGATCTTAATGATAACCACGACCCCAAAACCCATGAGTGACTGAGGCCATCGTGGACTCTATCAGGTCCAAAGTAAAATACATGTCACTCAAGGTTGTACCATCACTGTCATTCCACAGTGAGCATAATTCCTGAAGAGGTCTGCCAGTCTTACAATTACTTGGACAGAATCTGCATGCCATTTAGGCAGCCCGTGCTTTCAGCACTACGGGAGTATGTACCCGACCCCATTCAGTCTGCCCCAACACAGTCATTACTGAGGGGAGTACCCCTAACACGATTTTCAACAGCGGGGTATGTGCGACCTTAAGTCTTATTCATATGCATGCAGAACACCGCTCTTGGCACTTCGGCCACCATGAGCATCACACCTCTTTGGGTGGAAACAACACACTCTGGCTCTTCGGCCCTTACGAGTCTGGTTGTGTAACCGTTCTCAATGAGCATGCATATGACTCGATCTAAATAGATCGGCTACTCGACGTATTTTTACGCAACGAGTCCAAACCTAGCCATGGCGCAACCTCTACTCCGGCTCAGCGGCCCTTACAAGCAAGGTGCCCTTGTAGGCACAAGGATACGAGCCGATCTGGCATCGTTCTATCAACGGACATCATTATGCCGTTTAACTGGGTCCGGCAGCTCTTCTGCCAACCATTTCGTCAGCACCTCCCCTGCTCTATTGGCAGCGGTGCGACGAACCCTTCTATGTTTGTAGAAGGCAATACATGAACCAGGTAGCACTCTGCTATATGTCAGAGTATCCTGCTACATTCTTTCTGAGTCATTCTTAGCTTCTTCAGAAATTTCAGCAGCACTTCCTCTCTTTTACAGAGAAAGTGTGCGTTTCTTTTATCCATTTCAGCGGCATCTCCCCTCTTTGGTAGGAAATCTCCACGCTTAATTCAGGAAATGAATACGCATCGTTGTGCGTACTTTGCATCCATCAAGGTTGCAGGAACCCTGGGCCATAGCCAGGCCATACGTAATTGACTTAGTTTTTACGTAAAGAGCATTTTGCCAAAAAGTGAAGCCTTTCTAATAGGGGCTTCATTCGTCAAGCAGAATCTTGAACGAGGAGCGGTCAAGGAGTCACATGGGCGATTTGGAGTTTGATCTCCGTTTGAACGCTCATTTACACGCTATATATGTAGTATAAGCAGAAGCCTGTGCTTTATACAGCGGCAGCGTAAAGAAATGCATATACTATTGTTTAGGGTGTGTAACTGAACGAAATATTCTACATATATAACAAAGCAGAAGCCTTGGCATCGTTCGACGCGACGGAGTAAGTAAATACATTACAGAAAGCAGGAGCCTTGGCATCGTTCGACGCGACGGCGTAAGTAAATGCATAATCGGAAGTGCAGTAATCGGCAGTGCAGAAAACATGGAGCATTGGCATCATACGACGCGACGGCAAAGGTAAATTACATAGCCTGTGCGATATAAGACGCGTCGGCAGAATCAGTAGATATACACATAGATCCGTATCCAACGATAGTTACGAGGCGAGCGGGTGAACACCGAAGTGTTCTGAAGGGCTCAACCAAGAACTAGGGCGAGATACCATTTTAAAAATGCATATACTGCGTGTTTGAACATAGATATATCCGACGATAGTTACGAGACGAGCGGGTGAACACCGAAGTGTCCAAAAAGGGCTCAATCAAGAACTAAAGCAAGATACTACTTCATAAAGTATATTCTATATACAAACAATCAAATACTTGAGAGAGATGGATCAACGAAGCGAACTTACTTCAAATCGTGGAAGAAACGGCTCCGGGTTGCTTCTTTGGCTTCGAGCCTTCCTTCGAGAGGTCAGACTAAGTCAGATGAAGCTGACTTAGTTGAGAAAGAGGTAGAGTAGGTCAAGATACTCAACCTAAGTGGTTTGAACCAAACAGGGTTCGATCCAAGTCAACTGGGTTCAGCAGGTTCGAACTCAGCTCAAGTAGGCTAAGTTTGGGTTCAGAAATCCAAACCAGAATCTGGACCAAAAAGGACTTTGACTTTGACTTTAAACCCAACTAGGTTCAAGTCAAGTCAACTGGGTTTGGACCAGGTCAAGTGGGTTCAGACCCAGGTCAGGTGGGTTAGGACCAGGTCAGACAGGCTCAGGCTAAGTCAGGCAGACTCAGACCAGGTCAGGTGGGCTAGGCTAGGTTGGGGAGGTTTAGGAGAGAGAGAGAAGGCAAGAGAGAGAGGGGGGGTCGATTTTTATGAGAAGAGAGAGAGTGGGGAGGGCTATTTATAGCCCAAGCCCACCTCCTCTTGGGTTTTTCCATGCCCCTTCTACCCCCTTGGCTTCTTTTTAATTCCAAGAGGTTCCTTGATGTGGGGACCACCTAGATATTTCCATGGGATATTTTGTGGGTCCCACCAGATATTTTCTAAGGAATATTTCTGTGGGTCTCACCAATATTTCTGTGGGTCCCGCAAGAATTTCGGGTTTTCGGCGATTTTTTCCGAAAAATTCTGAGTACGCCATTCCCTTCGTATTGACGTAACTAAGAAAGTTGGCTCGCAGGAATCCTTTGATTTCATTCAGGTAGGAAGTTATGGCTTCCAGAGTGTTTGAGCATATATTCGCGATTCGACGAATATCCTAAGTATAACTGGCTCGCAGGAATTGATTCGTTTCGCATTCTGAGAAGAAATGCTATTTTTACCGGTAAATGCCTCATGAATTTTATTCAGATATTTTCTGAAAAATTGCGGGTCTTACAGAAACGCTAAAAGAAAAAACCTAATTAGCGACGGAAATTTGTGACAGAAAAAAATTATCGCAAAGTGTCGATAGATTCGCGAAAGAAATATATTCGTCGCTAAAATATCGGTTATTTGCGATTTTAGTGACGAAACATATTCTATCGATAATTCATCGACACTTTGCGATAGATTAACGATGGATTTTATTCTGTCGTCATATCCTTTGCACCTTAGCGACGAATCAATAACAAAACCATTTCGTCGCTACATCGTCGCCTAATAGCAACGACTTAGTGACAGAATTAGGTCATCGCTACATCATCACTAATTTCCTCATAAATCCTTAATTTTTTTCTCCTTTCTTTCTCTTTTCTGTTTCCTCCTCCCGTCGCTCCCCCGGCCCGCCTTCCGTCGGCCCCTCGACCCGCCTCCCATCGCCCCCCGACCATCCCCCCGTTGCCACTCGGACCTCCTCCCATCGGCCCCTGGTCGGCCTCCAGTTGCCCTTAGGCCCGCCGCCTGTCCGCTCTCTCTCTCTTCGCTATATTTTCCCACCGCCACTGACATCCTCTGTACGACGACCCCTCAGGTGGAGACCCCCCCCCCCCCCTCTCTATTTTTCTTCTTCCTCTTCGCTCCTCCAGCCCGGCAAGGGCCTTTGCCCTGCCATTCGAGCTTTCCGGCAGGTGGGGGCCTTTGCCTCCTCCCGTCATGCAGGAGCCTCGGCCTCTGCCGCTCGGGTCTTTCCAGCAGGCAAGGCGAGGCCCTGCCTCTTCCCGACTGGCAGGGGCTTCACCCCTGCCGTTCAGGCTTTTCGGCAGACAGGGCGAGGCTTTGCCTCCTACCATCTGGCAGGGTCCTCGGCCCCTGTCGCTCGTGTTTTTCGACAGGCAAGGGGCGAAGCCCACCTGCCTCTGTTTGTTTCTAACAGGCAGAGGGGGCTCTGCCCCCTGCCTTTTTGTTTTTTGGCAGGCGGGGGCCTTTGCCTCCTCCCGTCAGGCAAGGCCTGAGGCCCCTGCCGCTCGGGTCTTTCTAGCAGGCAGGGTGAGGCCTTGCCTCTTCTCGTCTGGTGGGGACTTTGACCCTGCCATTCGGCCTTTTCGGCAGGCAGGGTGATGCCCTGCCTCCTACCGTCTGGCAGGAGCCTCGTCCCCTATCACTCATGTTTTTCGATAGGCAAGGGGCGAAGCCCCCCTGCCTCTATGTGTTTCTGACAGGCAGAGGGCTCTGCCCCCTGCCTCTTTGTTTTTCGGCAGACGGTGGCCTTTTTCCCCCTTTGCCTTAGTGTTTTCATGCAGACCGGCAGGGGCTTGTTTTGTTTTAATCTGTTTGATTTCTTACTTTATTTATAACATTCAACTAAGTTTCTGGTGTGATTTTCAGCAGGTTATACTATTTTTCAGTAAATATAAGGAGCTCTGAGCACTGTAAATTGTGCTTGTAAAGGATTTTCGGTAAAAAATAGTTTAAATCGGGTAAATACCCGTGGTGAGTAAGTGATGCAAGCGCATCACATGTTATTTCATTTATTGAATGCAATATTTTTCTGTTCACACACTCACTTAGTTATGGATATCTAAGACTGCTTTGATGGAGTTTGGAGATCATGCTAAGCATGATTTTAATGTATGTGAATAGAAGTATTCTTATTTTTGGAGTATAGATTCCATGCTAGGTATGATAATAGTTAGCGGGATATTAGAGTGTGTTTGCTGCATGTACAAGTTTGATTTTTTTTTTTGATATGAATGATTTGGATGTATTGCAATGTTTGATGTGATTATATTCATGCTTGCATGTAGTTACTTTCAGTTTGATTATGACTTCCATGTGAAATTGTATAATGAAAGTATGCATCAAATGAATGTATCATGTTTTGAATAATTTGCACATGAAAATATCAAGTTATCAATGCCTGCATCATAGTTCTTGTGATTGTATGACATTATATATATATATATATATATATATATATGTGTGTGTGTGTGTGTGTGTGTGTGTATGGTATATATCAAATATATAGCATGCATCATATATTGCATGATAAATTTGATATTTTCTTCATCATAGCATTCTAATGATTCTCTTTTAACTGGTTAGGATACTATTCATAACATCATACGACAAAATGACTGCAAATCGCGAATGGATGTACCGTAGGATAGTTGACAATGAGGTATCACATGAATATATGAATGTTGTTAAAAGTTTTATTGAATTTGCAACGGTAAGTGTTAGTAGAGTGGATCCCACAGGTCAGATTATGTATCTCTGCAAGATTTGTAAGAACAATTGATTTGTAGAACCTCATGGCATTAGACATCACCTATATAGGAAGGGTTTTGTGAGTGGTTATTAGAATTGGACCTTTCATGGTGAAGAATTTAGAAATAATTTTGATGCACCGGTGGATGTGGTGCACGATAATCCATATATGGATTTGATATTTGATGTCGTAGGACCTTTCAATATGAAGGTTGTTGTTTTATAGACAATCAGTGACTTCCTTGTATATGGTATGTTATCTGGTTGAAGCACACATGAGAGGTTGACATGTCCGTACTGCATGGAGGATACAAAATCATTTAGATTGACGCAAGGAAGGAAGCCATGCTGGTTTGAGTGTCATCGTCGATTTTTAGCCAGTGACCATTCATTCTGAAGACAAAGAAATGTGTTTCGAGCAGACACAACTGAAATAGAAGGTCCACCGATAAGATTATCTGACATAGAGATTTTAAGAAGATTGTTATACTTTTCAGATGTATTAACAAATGTTTGTAGTTCGACGCCCTTCCTTGGATTTGAGAATGATCACAATTGGATAAAGAAATCTATATTTTGGGAACTACCATATTAGCCGACCTTATTGATACAACATAATTTGAATGTGATGCATGTAGAGAAAAATGTGTTTGATAATGTGTTCAATACAATAATGAATGTTAAAGGAAAAATGAAGGATAATCCGAAGACTCGTATGAATTTAAAAGTAATATGTAAAAGACCAGAATTGGAACTCAAAGAGTATAATGGCAAAGTACTGAAACCAAAGGCAAAGTGCGTGCTTAAACCTGATCAAATAAAGCAGGTATGTCAATGGTTGAGACAGTTGAGATTTCTAGATGGATACGTCTCTAACATTGCTTGGGTTGTGAAGATCGACGATGGACAATTATATGGGTTTAAGAGTCATGATTGTCATATCTTTATGCAATGATTGATACCCCTAGCATTCCATGATATGTTAGACAAACCTATATGGGGGGTATTATCTGAGTTGAGTAGATTTTTAGAATATTGTGTGCATCAGAAGTCATAGTATCTGAGGTAAAGAATCTCAAGGATTCTGTTGTCACTACTATTTGTCAGCTAGAGAAGATATTTCCGCCAGCATTTTTTGATATTATAGAACATTTGATCATACATTTGCCATATGAACTAAGGGTTGGTGGTCCTATGCAATATCAGTGGATGTACCCATTTGAAAGGTATATTTTTTCTTATATTTGTCTCTTCAATGCCATATATTTCAAATTTGAGACATATATTTTTGACAAATGCATGTTTGACCTAAAAAAAAAGTTCGAAATAAAGCAAGAGTAGAAGGCTCTATTTGTGAGATGTACACTTTAGAAGAGATTTCAAATTTCTCATCTATTGAATAAAATCTTGTAATACAAACCTCTATTGAATGTATTGTAACGTGTTTGAATGATTTGAATGTATTGCAATACTTGATGTGAATCATTTGAATTATTTGAATGTATTGAAATGTATTGCAATGATGTCAATGATTTGAAGGTATTTCAATGTTTGAATGTATTGCATGATATTTTTTATTCTTTGATTATGTATCTTCCATACGTATAGAATTATGATTTGAATGTATTGTAACGTGTTTGAATGATTTGAATGTATTGCAATACTTGATGTGAATGATTTGAATTATTTCAATGTATTGCATGACATTTTTGATTTGTTAGAATATGGTTCGTGGAGGTTACAGTGGTCGTTCACCCAGTACTAGCCAGTCTCAACCTTCATCTTCCCGAGCTGCTTTGATAGGTATATCATTTAACTAATTGTATACTTGATTAGTTTAAATGTGCATTCTGGGAATTTCTAACGCATTTTTCTATAGATGATGTTTCGCTTGTACATGACCCACCTACAACAGTTGTTCATACAAGTCACGAGCCAAAGCAAGATACAGGGTCTTCTCAGTCTGACACAAGAAGACTCATTCAAATAGTGTATATCGATAATCGACCGTAAGTATTTCATTTTCACTTATTACTTATCTTATAAATATTGTATATTGATAGTTAATGTGTACCAATTCATGTGTAGCGCGAGGTTCGAGCCACAAGAAGTAATACGAGATATTAGGAATTCACTACTTCAACATCTACCAGGACCGGTCGCTAAATGAAAAGAGTACCCGAAGGAGATGTTGGATAGATTGTGGTCATCATTCATGGTATATAATTGTTTCTCATAGTTAATGTGTTTCATATTTAATTTTTAGTTATAGTCATGTCTACTAACTTTATGAAAATATTTATAGGCTTCGAATCGCTTCGCGACTACGATGGAGGAACATGATACAAGGAAGGTATGACAGAAGGTGGATGCCAATCGATTTGGAGACATGCTGCATAATATGAAGACTGCAACAAGAAAAACATTTGGCGAGATAAATGATTCACTGCAGTGGAAGAGCCATGAACCTCCTACTACCAGGTCAGATATTTGGGATGCAATGTGCGGCAAGTGGGCGGGACATGAATTTTGAAAACGCTTAGCGAAGGCTACACAAAGCCAAACGAAGATGCCCGATGCCCATTTACACACAAGTGAATCTAGGACTTTTGGGAGCCACATGAAGAAAATGGTAACTCATCAATATATATATATATATATATATATATATATATATATATATATATATATATATATATATTGTCAATTTTATAATTATTGTTGCAAACCTATTAAATAATTCTTTTATCATTTAACTTCGCAGAAAGCAAAAAAAAGGCATTGTACTATACAAGGATGTGTTTATTGAAACATATAAACGTAAGACCACGGGAGAGTTTGTATCAGAGAAGGCAAGAACGACAACGATATGTATTTAGTGTATTAATAATCATTGTAATATACAAGTTATCACAAACATTGTAATTGTTAATTATTAATTCATACTGTAATCATTACTTTCTAGGAGTCATATGAGAAACAAATGATAGAGCGATATGTCGATGACTCTACTCAGCATCTATCATTTGATCCTGCAGT